>NW_027506911.1:572500-645000 GCF_052324685.1 Brachyhypopomus gauderio | reverse complement strand
ACATTTGTAAAATCCTACCAAATCCTCTTTGGGCATAATATTCATACAGTCTTTGATAATAATCCATAAGGCATATTCCAATGATGTACATCATTCAGGTAGTGGTAGCAGAAAAGTTTAACCTACACTTTAGTTTAAGGAACAAAAACATTTTCTAAAACCACAATTCACTGATTAGCCTAGCCTAACCTGTTTAAGCAAATTATGTTACCATATTAAAAGTCAATAATAAAATGACAGTTTTCTCTCTTTGCTAGTTAGGTATTCAGTCATCCAATACAACATTATGCTACAGTCAATATAAACAAAGACAAAGTAAAATTAGCAGTGTGGCATCTTGGTAGTCTAACCTTGCTACAACCTTTTGCAGTATGGCTAAAGCCCACCAAGACCATGCCACCCAACATGCTAACAAACTCTTTTCAAACTAGAAATTACAGCCACAATAGAATTATTGACATTCATTCTACACTGACATTAGAATGGAAACATTATTTGACAAGATTCGATTAACCCACACGGTTTCCCTTATTGATGTTTCCGTAGTTTGAATTACTTGCCAATATAATGTTAACATTATTTATAGTGATCTTAGCAGACCTAGCAGTGGAGTGAGCAGGCAAAGTCATTTCACTAGCCTTACTGCAAAGCTCCTCTGACTACATATGGCGCATTTCCACTAGGGCCTGCTTGGCACGATACGGGTCGATTCGCAACGGAACGGTACGGTCGCGTTGTGTTTCCATTACAATGGTGAACCACCCCAATGTGGGTGGAGTCGCTGTTGGCGCGCGGGTTGTAGTGTCATGACATCATTTGTATGCGACCACAACACCAGTCGATGCCCCTTAACACATAGCATTATTGTATCTTATTTATCTTTATCTTCATTATTGTATGTGGTTGCTCTAATTATTGATAATAATTTGGTATTACTCAAACAGGCTGAACACACCCTGCATAAAAAGCATCAGTCATACAATCAAATGAAATCAAACTTTATTATGAAATATAGATATTTAAAGTACAACATATGTAAATAATATAGTTATAGTTAAAAAAAGTGCAAAAAGCAAATATATACGTATAGCTTTATATGAAATAAATATTTATAGTACTACAAGCAACATTTTGTGTGCTTTTACTGGCGTCTGTCTCGCATGGTGTTCACAAGTTCGCCAAGCACCCCGAGGAAAGCCCGGTTGAAGGAAACATTTTCCGCCAACTCCGCTCGCCTCGTCAGTGGAAGGGGAATCTTGAACGTAAAAAATAACAAATATTAAACACAAGCATTCCCGTGAAAGCAACAACAATATAGCGTAACTGCACAAAATGTGTAGCACGTCATCGCTGCTCGTGCTTTGTTTATGGCTACAGCTAACTAGCAACTAGCAAGGCTAAGAGCTAGCTATTTTACAGTAGTGACTGTGGTGGTAACATTAACTACAAACACAGCTCTAAATTCCTGCATACCCGAAGGGGGCCGGCTCACTGGGGCCTGGTACTAATGGAAACACTCACAAACCGTTGCGAATCGAACCGTACCGCGCCAAGCAGGCCCTAGTGGAAATGCGCCAATAGTCATTTAACAAAACATTTAGGCTGCATACCGTAATATACTTCCTCAGGTGGGACGGTGAATTTTGGTATGCAGTGATATAGTTTGTTTTTGGCAAACAAAGCATGCATTTAAAACGATAGGAATGATTCATCCGTTCAGAAAACTGGAACATTTTGTCGAGATACGGCTATGGGTGCAAAAGAGCATGCCAGGGTTGCCAGCTCTCACGCATTGAGCGTGAGACACACGCATTTGACCGTTTTCACACGCTCTCACGCCACAGTTCCGATATCTCACGCCGAAAAAAAATCTAGTTTATTTACCTCTGATCTATATCTATCAACCACCGGCGATCGCGATATAATACTTAATTTGTGTCCATTTTTCACCGCCCCGGTAACATTCGCCACCCCCGATCAACAATTTACACTCGCCACCAAGTCCAGGTTCAAATCTCCCTCCAAGCGAGCTTGAAAAGTTGGCAACCCTGGCATGCTCCATCACCGCCGTCTCCACTCATGTTGCTGTTATTTAGGAAAAGAACGACTAGCGACACCGAACTTGATTTTACACCTCACAGACACATCCTTGATTGCTGATAGGCTGTCACCTGTGAAAATACTATCGGGGGAGGGGAGGAGAGTTGTGTGTGGAAGTAACGAGTAACGAGAGCTGGACAGAAATGTAGTGGAGTGATAAGTACTGTATTTGTTATTCAACTGTAGTGAAGTGAAAGTCATAAGTATTTAAAAAAAATCAACTTAATTAAGTAAAGTACAAATACTCAAGAACTGTACTTAAGTACAGTACTTAAGTAAATGTACTTCGTTACTGCCCACCTCTGCTGCTGCCTCTCCATCGTGCAGCAGTGGGGCCTCGTTCTCCGGATGCATTGTCGCAGGCCCAGTCTGACCCTGCCGAGGACTCCACGTCCGAGCCAACTGAGGAGAGCGTCCCTGGCCAGGTTGCTAGGCATTTGTGACACAGCAGAAGGTAGACAGCATCATTGGGGACAAACTGCCAGAGAGGGACAAAGGCGGTGTTGTCTAGCCGCCACGTCACAGAGACCGACTGGTGAAGGGACGCTTCAAAAGCAGCCATTCCATGACCTCTGTTGTCGCTGGGACAGAGTCTGAAGCGGTAGGCAAACCTTCAGTAATCCAGTAGCTTCAGGATTTTCTAGTGTGGCTTGTAGCCGTGTCACTGATTTCTGTCTGTAGCTGCTTCCTTGGACAGGGCAGTGGGCCTGCTCAGTGGCCCAGCGTAAGCCGCCTCGTCGAGGCCATTTGCCTGGTGCTTTGTCGCCTTCACCCTGGTGGGCAGACCATCGCCGGAGTCAGGGTGAACAGGTGGGCTACCATAATGAGGGACTATGGCGTCATCAGGGACGTAGTCCTGGACAGCCCTGGCCTCATGGCTCAGACAAAAATACAGCTCTTTGAGCTGAATCAGAGGACACTGACCCAGTGGTGAGTTTATCCAGTCTTCTTTGTCTGAAATTGATCTCATTGACACTGTGAGCTGTACAGGCTGATTACTGATTTCTGTTACAGGTACAACACCAGGAAGAAGAAGCAGGAACAGGACGTTCTGCACCTGAGCGTTGGCCAGTCCAGCACTCCCACGGTAGAGAACCCCTCCCTCCCGCGCTGAGCTAGCTCCCGGAGCGTCCCACGCACGCCCACCCTGCCTACGACTTCAACATCCAGGCATTCAACATCCAACATCCATTCCTAAATCGTGTTAAAAAATATATAAATAATATGATAAAAAAAAAATACATATGATGACATTCAATAGTTTACGTTTGTTGTGCATAGCACATGGCTACTCAACATGCAAGACGTTTAATTTGTCCTATAACTGTGTAATAAAATATAATATTCTTAATAATAACAATTGCAATAAAATGTGTTTATAATAGCACTTAAATCAGGATATGTTTGTGAAAACAACAAAAATGGCGATAATACAGCATATCGCGGTTTGGAGCACCGTTATTTACCACAGTGGAAATTCTTTCACCGCGACAGCCCTAAGTGTGAGTGTAGGTGTTGAGGTCTGTGTGGTTGTTGTGAGTGTGAGTGTAGGTGTTGAGGTCTGTGTGGTTGTTGTGAGTGTGAGTGTAGGTGTTGAGGTCTGTGTGGTTGTTGTGAGTGTAGGTGTTGAGGTCTGTGTGGTTGTTGTGAGTGTAGGTGTTGAGGTCTGTGTGGTTGTTGTGAGTGTGAGTGTAGGTGTTGAGGTCTGTGTGGTTGTTGTGAGTGTGAGTGTAGGTGTTGAGGTCTGTGTGGTTGTTGTGAGTGTGAGTGTAGGTGTTGAGGTCTGTGTGGTTGTTGTGAGTGTAGGTGTTGAGGTCTGTGTGGTTGTTGTGAGTGTGAGTGTAGGTGTTGAGGTCTGTGTGGTTGTTGTGAGTGTAGGTGTTGAGGTCTGTGTGGCTGTTGTGAGTGTGAGTGTAGGTGTTGAGGTCTGTGTGGTTGTTGTGAGTGTGAGTGTAGGTGTTGAGGTCTGTGTGGTTGTTGTGAGTGTAGGTGTTGAGGTCTGTGTGGTTGTTGTGAGTGTGAGTGTAGGTGTTGAGGTCTGTGTGGTTGTTGTCAGGCCCGTCGCGATGGGGCAGGCAAACCAGGCAATTGCTTGGGGCCCCAAGCTGGCCTGGGGGCCCCAGACAACAACAGGTTAGAAATTAAATGCAGCGACAAACTGTGTGAGCCCCTCTTTACATTCTCAAAGTCATGAGCAATGACACTGTTCTCAGAATCCCCCTCAAGGGGGCCCCTCCCACCAGCTGCTGAAGGCAGGCAGACACTGTCCTGGCAGACAGCCAAGTTTTAGACCCCGGCAAATATGAAACTTAACCATGAAGCGAATTTATCCATCAGGAAGCCAAAAGAGAAAACAAAAGAAGGAAGAGGAACACAAAAAAAACTAGTGGTGGGCCGTTAACGGCGTTCGTTAATTTGATACTCTTATCGGGCGATATAAAAATTATCGCCGTTAATCTATCTACTAAATGGGTAAGCAAACTATGATGACTTTCAACTTGACAGTTTAGCTCGGCTGTATTCCTAACCAAATTGCACAGTAGGGGCGAGAACGAGTTTTCAAACCTGTGAATTAAAAATCGTACGTGTGTTTACATGGATGCAGCCACGAAGTCGCCAGGTTTGCTTCATGGAAAATTCATTTTTAGGAACGTAAAATATTACCGGAGCGGAGCTCGGAGCGGTCGTTTTCTGCATGGTCCTAGCTGTAAGGAATGCTACCTGATCTCCACCTAACCAGCCTCACCTGACGCTCATCACCACACCCCCTGTATCTCTACTTAAATGCCCAAATTCCACTTCCTAGTCGCGAAGTATTGCCGACTCATGCCGCGTACCAAGCCTTTCTATTACCTGTCTGCTTTCCTGTGTTCCGACCCTCGCTTACGTCCCCGACCTTGTCTCCTGCCTAGTCCCTCTGTACCTCCTGACTTCGGCTCCCCCGGTATGACCCTGGACCGTCCTGACCACGCCAAGACAACGCAGTTGTTACTAGTCATAGTGCTCGTGATACACCTGCCTGTGTTTGTACCAGCGTTTCATTTCAATAAAAGCGGTGTTCTTCCGCATTTGGATCCCTCTCTGCCTGTTCAATACGTTACAGAAATACTTTGCCCAACCATGGATCCAGCAGAAGATACACTAAGGACACTCACCGAGACGGTCCAACAACTCGTGGGAATAGTTCGAGATCAAGGACTCCAAGTGGCAGCACTCCAGGAAGCCGTTCGTCTCGTCACAACGACAACCCCCACACCCGTGAGCGTCCCCGTAGCCGTACCCGAACGTTACGTAACTTCCTCATGCAGTGTTCAATATACTTCACGTACCACCACGCTCGATTCCAAGCAGAGTTGCCAAGGGTCCACTTCATTCTCTCGTTTCTCACTGGTACAGCAGGTGCTTGGGGCACCGCTTTGTGGGACACCAAAGACCCAGCCCTCCAGTCAGCGAACCAGTTCACAGCGCTGCTCCGAGCAGTCTTCGATCACTCTGCTGACGGTCGCGACATCGGAGACCGACTCTGCGACATCCAGCAAGGACAACGGAGCACAGCAGATTATGCTATGGAGTTCCGCACACTGGCAGCAGGGAGTGGTTGGAGCGACTCAGCCTTGAGGACCGTGTTTCGTCGGGGTCTGAGAACCGACGTGCAGGTCGAACTCGCCTGTCGGGGAGAAGCATTCTCTTTAGCTGAGTTCGTTCAGGCAGCGATACGAGTAGACAAATTGTTGGGGCCCTACCGTTCCGAAATAGATGACACTCCCATTCCCATGTCCTGTGCACCATCTCCCCGCGTATGTGAACAGAAACCCCATGAATCTGATGAGTCCATGCGGCTAGGCAGGTCCCCACTCACCTACCAACCCTTACTGGTTACCCAGAGGAAGAACCAAGTCAACCTACCAGTACTAGTATCTTGGGGGGGCATAGACACGAACCTGTCGGCTTTAGTGGACTCAGGAGCGGCTGGCGATTTCATAGACCGGGACCTAGCCTATCACCTCCACCTTCCCACCGTACCTATGGATCCTCCCCTGAAAATTAACTCGCTAAACGGACAACCTTTGGGTGAGGGTGTAATTTCACTTCGTACCTGCCCCGTAGAGCTACGAGTGGGCCTGTTCCACAGCGAGATGCGGGAGTTTTTCTTCATATCCACGCCCCGGGATCCTCTCATACTAGGCTTTTCCTGGCTATCGGCTCACGACCCGGAAATCTCCTGGAAGAGACGAGAGCTAGTACGGTGGAAAACCCGCTGTCTCGAAAATTGTATTCACTTACCACTCCGGTCCTCCTCAGTAGAAAGTCCTGATACACCCCTGTCTGATGTCATCCCCGTACAGTATCGTGGATTCGCTGACGTGTTCGACAAGGACAGTGCCTGTCGTCTGCCTCCCCATCGGCCATGTGATTGCGCAATCGACCTCCTCCCAGGAGCCCCTTTACCTCGTAGGATGAAACCGTACCCTCTCTCACGTCCCGAGGATCAGGCGATGGAGTCCTACGTCACCGAAGCCTTACAGAAGGGATTTATCCGACCATCCACTTCTCCTGTCGCAGCTGGCTTCTTCTTCATCGAAAAGAAAGGAGGGGGATTACGTCCTTGTATTGATTACCGTGCCCTTAACGCAGTCACATCGAAGTACGCTTACCCTCTTCCCTTTATCACCGCCTCACAAGAACGTCTGATGGGGGCGAACCTCTTTACGAAGTTGGATCTACGGAGTGCGTACAACTTGATTCGAATCCGAGAGGGCGATGAGTGGAAAACCGCCTTTATCACCGCCAGGGGGCACTATGAGTACCTCGTAATGCCATATGGACTGACGAATAGTCCCTCCGTGTTCCAGGCATTTATGGATGACATCTTCCGTGATATGATTGATGATTTCGTGTTTGTCTATATTGACGATATCCTAATTTATTCCCCGTCTGTCTCTGAACATGTCCGACACGTCTCAGCGGTGTTGCAGCGCCTGCGGGAACACCACCTGTATGTAAAGGCTGAGAAATGTGAGTTTCATCGTTCCACAGTGACCTTCCTCGGATGTACGCTCTCTCCTGGTCAGGTCTCCATGGATACAGATAAAGTCAAGGCAGTCACGGACTGGCCAACCCCCCGTTCTACTAAAGAACTGCTGCGATTCCTGGGTTTCGCCAACTTCTGTCGCCGTTTCATCCGCGGCTTTGGTGAGTTGGCAGCTCCTCTTATCAATCTCCTTAAAGGGGGAAAGTCACGGGAGTTTATCTGGACTGCCGAGGAAGACCGAGCGTTTTCGCTCCTTAAACGGGCTTTCACGTCGGCTCCTGTACTGCATCTCCCTGACCCCCTGCTCCAGTTCATCGTGGAGGTCGACGCCTCGGAGGTGGGAGTAGGCGCTGTTCTCTCGCAGCATCAGGGAAACCCGCCGAAGTTATATCCCTGTGCCTATTACTCAAAGAAACTGTCAGCCGCCGAGATGAATTACGACGTCGGTGACCGAGAGCTCCTAGCCATTAAACTCGCCCTCGAACAGTGGCGTCATTGGTTGGAGGGAGCGACACACCCCTTCTTAGTCTATACAGACCACAAGAATTTAGAATATCTGAAATCTGCCAAGCGACTGAACCCGCGGCAAGCCAGATGGGCGTTATTCTTCTCTCGGTTTCGCTTCACTGTCACTTACCGACCCGGATCGAAGAACGTCAAAGCGGATGCCCTTTCCCGACTGTATGAAAAGGACACTGTTGTTAAGGAACCCGAGTATATTCTGCAGGATTCCTGTTTCCTTGCTGTCATCAGGTGGGAGATTCAGGAGGAGTTGGATGAAGCCCTGCGTACCGATCCAGGTCCCGTGGAATGCCCCGAGGGTAAACAGTACGTCCCCGTACCCCTTAGGGGGCGTGTCCTCCAACTCGCTCACGACACGGCAGGCACGGGTCACCCAGGTATTACACGTACACGACACCTCATCTCACAACGCTATTGGTGGCCGTCCTGGGAAGATGATATCAGGGATTACGTATTAGCGTGCTCGGTCTGCGGCCAATCCCGCACTCCCCGTACTCTCCCAGCAGGAAAACTCCTTCCTCTACCTGTTCCTCTCCGGCCCTGGACTCACCTCGCTGTGGATTTTGTCACAGATCTACCCACTTCTGGAGGTAACACGGTTGTTATGGTTATAGTAGACCGATTCTCTAAAATGTGCCGCTTGATTCCTCGCCCCAAACTACCTACTGCTATGGAATCCACGCTGGATCTGTTTAATTATGTCTTTCGCATATACGGCTTACCTGAAGATATCGTCTCAGACCGAGGAGCACAATTCACATCTCGGGTCTGGAGGCAGTTCTGCAAGCTTCTAGGCATAACTGTTAGTTTGACTTCAGGTTACCACCCCCAATCCAACGGAGAGGTCGAACGATACAACCAAGAATTAGGGAGGTTTCTCCGTCAGTATTGTGCCTCCCAACATGACTGGCACAAATACCTCCCGTGGGCAGAATATGCCCGCAACTCCATCATACACTCCGCTACTAAACTCACACCCTTCCAATGTGTCTATGGTTATCAACCTGCATTCTTCCCGTGGGACAAGACACCTGCTGACGTCCCGGCCCTGGATGAGTGGCTCAAGCGCAGTGCCCGCACCTGGGAGATGGCACATGTCCATTTACGCCGCGCCCTACACACACGCCGGCTCAACGCGGATCGCCGTCGTCTTCCAGCCCTAATCTATCATCCGGGACAGAGGGTATGGCTTTCGACACAGAACCTGCATTTGAAACAGCGTAGTAAAAAGCTTAGCCCACGGTACATCGGGCCATTCAAGATACTCAGCAGAGTCAACGCTGTCTCGTATAAGCTCCTTATGCCTGCTCATTATCGTGTCAATCCTGTCTTCCATGTCTCTCTCCTTAAGCCAGTTCACTATAGTCCGTTCACCACTCCCCCTGTGCCCACTAGCCCTCCGGATCCCCTGGAAATCGACGGTCGACCGGCATACATCGTCCGAGAGCTTCTGGAGTCTCGGCGCCGAAGGAACGGACTCCAGTACCTCGTGGACTGGGAAGGATATGGTCCCGAGGAGCGGGCCTGGATTCCGGCGAGGGATGTCCTCTGCCCTACCATGATCGCGGATTTCCACGCAACGCACCCCAACTTTCCCGCTCCCAGGCGCCGCGGTAGACCCCCGGCTCGTCGTAGAGCGTCGGGTGCCGCTCCTTTGAGGGGGGGTACTGTAAGGAATGCCACCTGATCTCCACCTAACCAGCCTCACCTGACGCTCATCACCACACCCCCTGTATCTCTACTTAAACGCCCACATTCCACTTCCTAGTCGCGAAGTATTGCCGACTCATGCCGCGTACCAAGCCTTTCTATTACCTGTCTGCTTTCCTGTGTTCCGACCCTCGCTTACGTCCCCGACCTTGTCTCCTGCCTAGTCCCTCTGTACCTCCTGACTTCGGCTCCCCCGGTATGACCCTGGACCGTCCTGACCACGCCAAGACAACGCAGTTGTTACTAGTCATAGTGCTCGTGATACACCTGCCTGTGTTTGTACCAGCGTTTCATTTCAATAAAAGCGGTGTTCTTCCGCATTTGGATCCCTCTCTGCCTGTTCAATACGTTACACTAGCGCTAGATTCGTCGCTATTTAAATATTTATTTTTAACCGTTAAAACTGCAGAGGACCAAACCGGCTTTTGAAAAAGTCCCCCCCAAATTATGTTAAATGTACTAAATGTTGGCTTACATTTCAAATATCATGTTTAGCTGAATAAACATGTTATCAACCCCTTTTAATGTACAGTATGTAGGCTTACAAATTCATGTTTAACTGAATAAACCGTTGAACACGAGTAGCCTACATTTTATCGAGTATGTTTTTTTCTTCAAGTATCAAAGTAGAACAGCTTCCTCAAGCAGTCATTGATGCATTTTGGAAACAGGAGATGAGCCCCTGGTCTAATGCACCCTCTGTATTAAGAAACCCTATCTCAAAAGCTGACTTTTAGTTATTACTTGGGTAGCACACATATGAGCCATTTTAATATAGATTAATCTAGATTAATTTCAAGATTTCAGTGAGATTAATCTAGATTAAAAAAATTAATCTATGCCCACCCCTAAAAAAAAACACAAGACAGTGGTAAGTGATGATTTACACTGGATAAATTAGTAGGGTGACCAAACGTCCGTATTTCCCAGGACATGTCCGTATTTCACGTCCTGTCCCGGGCGTCCCGGGATATTTTTTAAAACTGGAAATGTCCTGGTTTTTAAATTACGTTAATCGGGCCATTAATTCTACAGGCACTAGGACCCTGAGCACGGCGCTGTATGACACGGAATCCCTGAGCCTCATCAGTTGAGTCTCATCATACTCAACTGGCGGAGAACCAACAACTTACGTGGTGAGGCAATGAGTGGTGTGTATGCAGTTAGAAGCAGACTGATATGATCAGACCAGCCAAGGTGGGGAGAGGGCGTCCCTTTGTAACACTTTGGTATATTGTAACAAACTTGATCCAAAATGTTGCTTCCTCTGGTCGCAAAGTCAATGAACTGATGGAGTTTTGGCATCAGTTTTCAGATTGGTGTGATTAAAGTCCCCTGCTATTATAAACACGCCATCTGGATGTTCATTTTGCAGCCCGTGAAGAGCTCGTCCATCTTGTTGACAATGGACTGAGCGTTCTCCACAGACAGACTGGGCACTGCTGGTCTGTCGGGTGAGTATCTTAGCCTAGCCTAGCCTGGATGCCGGACCGCTTGTCCCGCTTTTTCTTCCTGTCTCGTCTCCACCTGCGCTGCTTGCTGCTTCGGTTTGTGATCCATGCAGGAACTGATGTGTGGAGCAGCTCCTCCTGAATTTCATATGGTGGTGGAGTCTAGTTATTGTTTAGATTCTGTAGCATGTTCAATCTGTTGATACTTATGTGGGTCGAACCAGATTGAAGGGAATAACTTATAGTGCAGAAATAAAAGAGTAAAACTATATACAACACTAAAAAGCGTCATTTGGAATGAGAGCTCCGAGCCACGGCGTCTATGTGCGCCGCCATCTTGAGCCACTTATGTCCACAACACAATGTGGAGAGAGGAACACAGATGCAACAAGCAGCACAACCAACACCTGAGAATCTGTTTGACCATTTGTAGATTTTGTAGAGCTCACACCAAGTGAAGGGAAGAAATACTGCTTGGTAATTGTAGATCTGTTTTCAAAGTGGGTTGAGGTTTTACCCACAACACAGCAGGACTCAGACACCGTGGCCAAGGCCCTGGAAAAAGAAATCATTCCTAGGTGGGGCATTCCAAGCTAAATATGTAGTGATAACAGAAGCCCTTTCATCAGTGGGGCCTTGAAAGCAGTAGGTGCATTTTTATAAATTGACATGAAGCAGCACTGCACCAACTAACTGGCAAGCGCGGGGGCTGTAGAGAGAGAAAACAGTAACTAGAAGAACAAACTGAGTGAGGCATGTGCAGAAACTAAGCTGGGTGGACCAAAGTCCTCCCCATCGTTCTCATGAATATGAGAATGCAGGTAAGACCAAAACACGCTTGAGCATGTTTGATATTTTGTTTGGGAAACCGCCAAAACACCAGAGTGGGAGAACAGCCTCATTTGACTTTTAAACTTATAATAATGCAACATGTTGTGTACTGTTGTCTACCGACTAAGTGCACAACAAATCACATTTTAAAAAGCAAGCAACTCTTTATAACAAATATCTGTATATAGCTGTGCTTTATTTGGACATTTTAAAGTAATTTACCATTTTCCTTTCCTCAGTACTATATTCAACCCACTGCTTAATGGCAGGACTGGGGTACATTTCAGTCTTTATGTTTAATGAACAGAAGCAAATGTACATCACACCAATACATAAAACAGTTTCTCTGGTGTAAATTTAAGAACCTCCACTATAGTAGCCTATATTTATTATTAAAAAAATAAATAGAATCTAAAAACCAAATGTGTTAATGTGTTTTAATTTGATCTCAGTTGCAGCCCCTGAGTCTTCCTCACTCTCCCCATCTTACACTGAAAGTTCCCAGTACTCCCAGTTTAGCCTCTGAACTGTTGATCTCAAGAGGAACTTCCTCAACAGGTTCCAGCATGTCAATCAAACTGGATATTATGTCCCATTGATCAGCAGTTGGAGTAACAAATGTTCCCTAATCTCCAGTGTAGATGTTCAGTGTTTCTGCTCCATCATCTCTGCATCATGTGGTGCGTGGAGCTCCAGCGAGTGGGTTCAGACTGAATGATGTTAAAACCCTCCTATTATGTTGTGGGTCAAATTGACCCTTTTCAAAGTTTGAAGATCTAGGAAAAATATTTAAAATCATTTTTTCAGTATGAAACTTCTTCTGCTAGAGTTAATTAGTGTAATCAACATATTATATGAAAATAATTCATTTCAGATATTTGCAACCACCCCCTGCATGTTTATATCACATAGATACTGTTTGGGTAAATTTGACCCTTTAAAAATTTTTGACCCTTTAAAAAAAAAAAAAAAAAAATATATATATATATATATATATATATATATATATATATATAATTTTTTTTTTTTTTTTTTTTTTTTTTTTTTTTTTGTGTGTGTTTGTGTGTGTGTTAAATGATTTATTTTACCTGGGAGGTCCTTGAGAAACTTCTGTAAATTGAGATGTCGCTATAAATATTGCAAAATATTTCTGGCTGCTTATTTGTTCTCAGTATTATTTCATTTACAGAGAGAAGTCTGAAGGACACCAGGGTTAACAGAGCTGTGAGTGTTGGTAAAAAGATTGTGAGTGTCTTTTCTCACAGCTGGAAGAGGCAGTGATCACTTTAAGATGAACAGAGAGACATGGGCCACCTCAACACAAACTTGTAACAGAAACTCCCACAAGATGGAGATGTAAGCAGAAGATGATCCAGCAGCTACTGGAACAAGAAAAAACATCACTCAGGTCTTGGCTGCTGACAGGTCAACAAGGCACCTGGTCCTTATGTGGCAAGATATGGAGGTACTTGACTCTGTGAACAAGGCCCTTGGTCCTCTTCTAGAGTTTACAAATGCACTGTCTGCTGAGGACTATGTTACTGTCTCTTGTTTGAAATGCTTCAGATGTTTACCAGTGACATTCTACACGTGAAAGAGAATGACACAGACCTGACGAAGACCATTAAAAAAATCTGTAACCCTTAAATGGTGAGTACAATAAAAGTCAGAAACAGTAGGGTAAGATAATAGAGTAAAATAAATGTATTAAGCAAGTATGGATCAATCCAGAGTTCTCATCTACATACACTCAAGAGCGTCTGCCACAGAAAGCTTATTCCTCTCTCCGAACTCTCATCTCTTATACTTTAGTTCATAAGCACACAAGGGGTTCACGAGGTGAACATGAGGTGATTAAAGCATATGATTGGATGAACATGACATAAATCACACATGATTTGACAAATGTATATTGGCCTCTCCCCTCACGCCCCATCCTCACACTCAGTACATGGTCCAGAGAGATGGAATCTGTCAGAACAGAGTGGCACCTCTGACTTTGAAACACCTCAGCAAGCTTCAGCATCAGCAAAAGACACAGCAAGTGATGCAAAGAGACTAAAGAAGACTCTTGGAAGCTCTTTCAAGAGGGCAGTCCCTGACAAGGGAGTACACACAATGTAAGCAGAGCTAAACAGCTACTTACAGTGTTCTCCAGCAGACAGTGAAAGCGATCCTCTTGCATGGTGGACGCTGCATGAAATAAAATTTCCTCGGGTTAGTCGTTTAGCAAGAAAATACCAGCTACCAGTGCAGCCTCTGAAAGGCTTTTTAGCACAGGAGGCAATATTGTAACATGCCAGCGGTCAGCACTGAAGGCTGCTACAGTGAACATGCTGGTCTTTTTAACAAAGAACTGAATTATTTCAGAAATTAGGGTGAACATTTGCATATGTTTGTGGAAGAACGCTGGAGTGAGCAGGTAATTCTTCATCTTCCACCTTTCTCTGATCCTTGGTCTTCAGTGGTGTCTGTATCAGTTACTGGGACACAATGTCCTGCTCTTCTTTTATCTGTTGTTCTGTCTTGGTCAGTGTGTCCACTGTAAAGAAGACATGAGGATATAATGAGGATCCAGCAATGTCACTAGCACCAAACATTTTCTCTCCTCCATCCCTGCAAACCTTTTCTGCAGCAGGTTTCCCTGAGTGTTTCCATCCTCCTCGTGTTATGACCCTCTGCCTGAAGCTCCATCTTCAGCACAGCAATGCTTGGGATGACACTGGAGATGGAGCCTCTGAACTGTTGATCTCAAGAGGAACTTCCTCAACAGGTTCCAGCATGTCAATCAAACTGGAAATTATGTCCCACTGATCAGCAGTTGGTGTAGCAAATGTTCCCTAATCTCCAGTGTAGATGTTAAGTGTTTCTGTTCCAGCATTTCTGCATCATCGCTGGTCTGACCAATCAGACGCCATACTGCAGGACTGTTTCGAGCATGTGGATTGGGAAATGTTCCGTGATTGGTCGAGCAGCGTTGACGAGTACGCAGACACAGTCTCCACCTTCATACGCAAGTGTGTGGATGACGTAGTGCCCTGCAGACAAGTCCACGTATTAACCAATCAGAAGCCCTGGCTGAACTGTGAGGTCCGCTCCGCCCTTAGCACACGCAGCGCTGCTTTCAGATCTGGAAATACGCAAGAGTACAAGAAAACCAACTACGCTCTGCGTAAATCCATCAGATCAGCTAAACAGGTGTACAGGGAGAAAGTGGAACCACAGTTTAACACCAACAATACAAAGATTCAAGATTCAAATCTTTATTGTCATATGTACAGTACAATGAAAATTTCATGAAATCTGTACAATGAAATTCTTTTTTTGCTGTCTACACAGGATGTAACAAAGTACAATGTTACAAAAAATACTACTACTAATAATAAAAATATATATATAAAACACCCTGAAATAAAATTTTTTTACAATGTGCAGTTACTGTAGTTAGGCAGGTGTCACGGTGACAGCTCCGGACCCTTCTCTGTGGGCGTGCCTCTACGTTGTCTGCATGTCGTTATGTCCATGTTTGTACTTCCGTGGGTGTGGGTTGTTTGTGAGCGTGTTCGTTTGTTAGACCTGTGCCTTGTCTCGAGGTCACGTGGGTCTGTGTAACTCACCTATTTAATGTGCGTTCGCGCAGTGTCGTGTGCTCGTCTTTGTCCAAAGTTCATGCCCGTGCAAGCATTGCGTCAGCGTGCTTGCTCCGTTTGTGCTGGACTTTACGTGTTTGTGTTTGATTAAACGTTTAGTGTGCATCGCAAGACGCTCGTTGTGTCTCCTCCTTCCTCTCACACACCAGCGTCACAGCAGATATGAACAAAAGGTGCAACAAAGTGTAAACATACATAACTAAACGGAGTTTATGGCAGGGACTAAACACAATCACGGACTATAAATCTGCCTTTATAAAACTCTGCCCAATACCAGCACTGATTTACCGGACGAGCTAAACCGCTTCTACGCTCGTTTTGATAGTAACCTTGCTGCCCAGCTGGAGAACGCCCCGCCCACCGTTGATCCCAACCCCCCCTCGGTCAGTGATGTGCACAGAGCCTTCAGACGGGTGAACCTGCGCAAGACAGAAGGACCAGACGGCACACCAGGTAGAGTGCTGAAAGCCTGCTACAGAGAATTAGCAGGTGTTTATGCAGACATCTACAACACCTCACTGTATCTCTCTATCGTGCCAGCTAGCTTCAAACTAGCCACCATTGTGCCAGTCCCAAAGTCATCCAGCATTACCTGTCTGAATGACTGGCGACCTGTTGCCCTGACCTCCATCGTGAGCAAATGCTTTGAGACGCTGGTCAAAGGCATCATCTGTTCCTCAAGGCCTGCCACCCTGGACCCTCTGCAGTTTGTGTATAGGAGAAATAGATCCACTGATGATGCAATCGCGCTGACGCTGCACACTGTCCTCTCCCACCTGGACAAGAAGGACACGTATGTGAGAATGCTGTTTGTAGACTACAGTTCAGCATTCAACACCATCGTTCCTTCGAAGCTCGACAGCAAACTCCGGGATCTGGGTCTGAACAGCACACTGTGCAGCTGGATCCTGAACTTCCTGACGGACCGACGGCAGGTGGTAAGGATGGGCAGCATCACATCCTCCTCTCTGACCCTCAACATCGGAGTCCCCCAGGGTTGTGTGCTCAGCACGCTCCTGTACTCTCTGTACACCCACCACTGCACTGCTACACACAGTTCCAACGCCATCATAAAGTTTGCTGACAACACAACGGTTGTGGGCCTGATCTCCAATAATGATGAATCGGCCTACAGGGAGGAGGTAAAAATCCTGGAAGACTGGTGCTGGGAGAATAACCTCTCTCTAAACGTCAGTAAGACCAAGGAGCTCATCGTGGACTACAGGAGGTGGGAGAGAGTACACCCAGAGATCCACATCAATGGGACTGCGGTAGAGAGGGTCAGCAGCTTTAAGTTTCTGGGTGTTAACATCAGTGAGGACCTGACATGGGCAGTGCACACCACACAGGTACTGAAGAAGGCCCACCAGCACCTCTACTTCCTCAGAAGGCAGAGGAGGTTTGGTCTGAAGCCCAGCATCCTCAAGACCTTCTACACCTGCACTGTGGAAAGCATCCTGACTGGCAGCATTACCACCTGGTACAGGAACTGCACTGATCTTGAGAGGAAATCTCTGCAGAGAGTAGTACGAACAGCACAGTCCATCACCGGGGTTCAGCTCCCTAACCTGCTGGACTTATACACCAGCCGCTGCCTGAGGAAGTCCAGAAGGATCATAAAGGACTCCTCCCATCCTAGCAGGACTCCTCCAATCCTAGCAGGACTCCTCCCATCCTAGCAGGACTCCTCCAATCCTAGCAGGACCCCTCACATCCTAGCAGGACCCCTCCCATCCTAGCAGGACTCCTCCCATCCTAGCAGGACTCCTCCCATCCTAGACACTGTCTGTTCTCTCAGCTGCCGAGTGGTAGGAGGCTCAGAAGCTTTAAAGCCAGAACCAGTGGGCTCAGAGACAGCTTCTTCCCCCATGCCACCAGGCTCCTGAACAGCCAGTAATCTCGGCTCTGACCAACCCACACCCTCCATTACATGCATGAGCACCAAAGCACTTTATTTCACACTGCACCTCTGCACTGCTGGACTATTGGACTTAATAATACCAACCCGAGACAATACTCCACCCCTGCGCTCCCATATACTCACTCCATACCTTAATAATACCAACCCGAGACAATACTCTAGCCCTGCGCTCCCATATACTCACTCCATACCTTGCTCTGACATCAATACAGCATCATACTTACTGGGATTACAGGCACCTCTATACAACAGTATAATCTCCATAACCTGTTACATTCATCTCCATTTTCTGTGCAATATCACATGTATATTTAATATATTGTAGATATCAAAAATTAGAACAATACTTATTTTTATTTTTAAGACATACAGAGTAAGCTTTAAATGTACATAGTTTAAATTGTTTGTAATTTATACATCTTTGTAATATTGTTGCTGCAAATTGTGGAACATGCACACAAGTTTTTCACTCACCGGGGTACCTGTACTCTGGTGATGTGACAATAAATCTGATTTTGATTTGATTTTGATTCATGCGGTGCGTGGAGCTCCAGTGAGTGGGTTCAGACTGAATGATGTTGTGCTGGAGGAGGCCAAGTTCTTTTACAACTGTTCTCAGATTCTGCTTTGCAAGCACAAAGTGGTTGAAATGTTTATCAATGTTCTTTAGCTTGGCATTAATGTCCAAATGACGTTAAAATTCAAATAAAATGTCTGTGTGGTAGTTTTAGAAGTGAGCAAAAAACTGAAAAGTGCACTGAAAACAGAGAATCAAGCAAAAACAAACGTGTGCTTAAAACAGTGAAACAAACACACTTAACTGTGTGATTCTTGTTTCTCTGCTCTCACTGTCACTGGTTTTGCTCGGTTGTTTTGCTCAGTGTGTCTTACTTGCTCGATTGAACCTCATCTTTGCTCTCTTGTATTAAAGACAGTAATCTCACTCCATAGGACTGGAGTAAATTTCAGTATTTCTCTTTAATGGACAGAAGAAAGCAAATGTACATCACATCAAAACATAAAACACTTTACATATGTTGCAATTTAACCAGCAAAATCACACACAAAATCCTATACTTTGCCCAGTTATGATACTGTATATCAATATGTGGTTGTCTGCTACCATCTACTGGACACATACCGGAACTGCAGGGAAATTTCTGCATAAATGTAAAATACTGGATAAAACAGTAAAATGTAGAAGCAGGTTCTACACTCCACGGTTAACTACTCTGCATGTAATCACAGGACTTCATTTACCCCTAAACCTAGAAATGCAGAGAAGACAGTAACTGTTGAGGCAAGAAAAAGAGGAGGGAGAGAGAGAGAGAGAGATTTTGTTCTCCAGTTGTGTGTGTACAGGAGTGTGTGTTTCCATGGAGACGCAGGTGTTGCTCCAGTACACAGGAGGTTATTCTAGCTCACACACACACACTGAGGAGTCAGAATAAACCCCAAACCCTGCATAGAGGGGCTCAGTGAATGTGGAGTGGAATGTGTATAAGTGTGTGAGTGTATGTGTGTGAGAGGAGACTCTGTAGAAGGACAGAGTGCCGGCGGGCCAGTCCAGATACACTCCTACTCTGTTGGAGCTGGAGGGGGCAGAGATGTCAGTGTGGTTATTATTGTGACAGACAGAGTAACTGTTATTATAGCAGCGCAGCTTCCAGGACTTTATATTCCATCCAAACCCACAGTCATCACTGTCTCCTTTCCTGCTGATTCCTTTATATGTCACTGCTATACCAGCAACTCCACTACACTCAACCTCCCAGTAACAGCGTCCAGTCAGACTTTCTCTACACATCACCTGAGTACAGACATCAAATCTCTCTGGATGATCAGGATACGTCTGCTGCTCCTCCACAAACGTCACCTTTCTGTTCCCCTCAGACAGAGAGAGAAGTGTGTGTGCTGTGTTTGGGTCCAGTGTGAGCTCACACGCATCTGCACACAAGAAGAGACATTAGAGGAGACGACACAAATACTGTGTGTGTGTGTGTGTGTGTGCGTGCGTGCGTGTGCGTGCGTGCGTGTGCGTGCGTGCGTGTGTATATCTGTGTGTGTGTGTGTGTATATATATATATACATGCTGGTTATATTTTCTGTGTGTGTGTGTGTGTATATCTGTGTGTGTGTGTGTGTGTGTATATCTGTGTATATCTGTGTGTGTGTGTGTGTGTATTAACTACATAACTGCTTACATTTTCTTAGTCCTGGTTTGAGACTGATCTTCCCTGCATGATCCACCCTAAAGAACACACACACACACACACACACACACACACACACACACACACACACACACACACACACACACACACACACACACACACACACACACACACAGTTATTTTTTATTCTGAAGGCTCTGTCCTGAGAGAAATATAGAAATAGAGGAAGAAAGCTCTATTACTCACACACACACATGCACCTAGATAACTGAACAGTCTGTCCCACACACACACACACACACACACACACACACACACACACACACACACACACACACGCACACACACACACACACACACACACACAACTCTATAGGGTCTAGACTTCACAGATTACATTCACTGCCTTGTGTGTGGAGTCAAACCCTTTAAAGAATATTCCAGGATCAATAATTAACTATACTGATAGGCTACTGATAAAAGTAGGTGTGTCTGGGGCGCAGCTCTCTGTCCCGCAGCAAACTTTAAGGCAACCAATTAAAGAGCTTCTCCAGATCACATGTATGCCAAAAGTTTAAGGACCTACATAGACACCCATTAGTCCAGCGCCCCACACACAGGAAGTATACGGTACACATGTAATGTCACAGACATTCAGTGGACAAAAGGAGAAGGTGAGACTCCACTTCGAACTGAGAGACTCCACGGACCCGGCAATTCGAGCTGCCAACCCTCAGATTCGCACTGGACGGAAGTGGAATGCATCCCAAGCAGTTGACCAGGCAGTGGAACGGCTGGAGCACCAGGAGATCGTTGTTGTTGAGCTGGTCCAAAGCGACCAGGAAGGAGAGGAAGGATCTTGTGATCTCTGAAGTTGCCAAGATGGAGGAGGAAACATACAAGATTACAGCAGTGAGCCAGCAACAGCAAGGCAGATGGACTACTTGGGAGGCTGTGCTAAACAGAACCATCACTTGGGCCGATTTGTGGAGAACTCCCCAGGCAAGACTGAGCTTTTGGATTAGGGCCACATACGACACCTTACCGAGCCCCCGGAACCTTCTCACCTGGTTTGGCACAGAAGAACACTGCCATCTCTGTAGTTTCCCAAGTCCAACCCTAAAGCACATCCTCTCCAGATGCAAGACAGCGCTGTCACAGGGAAGGTACAGGTGGCGGCATGACAAGGTCCTGCGCAAGCTCGCAGAGATCCTGGAAGCCCGCAGACAGCAGGTAAACCGGTCAGCAAGCCTACCCACCTCCCCGATGTGGATCCAGTTTACCAGGCCAGGGACGACAGCACGGCGCAGCACGGGGACAGAGCGGTCGCTCCTGTCGCTAGGAAGTGAGTGGCAGTTGGCAGCCGACCTCAGCCGCCAACTGAAATTCCCAGCAGAGATTACTATAACATCCTTGCGCCCAGACATCGTGCTCTGGTCAGCACCTGCCAAAGTCGTCATCATGGCAGAGCTGACAGTCCCATGGGAGGAGCACATGGAGTCCTCGTACGAACGGAAGAAGGACAAGTACGCAGAGCTGGCAGCAACGTGCTCACAAGCTGAGTGGAGACCATTCATCTTCCCAGTGGAGGTCAGATGCAGGGGCTTCACTGGGACATCCACACAGAGGCTACTGAAAACTCTGGGTGTCACAGGCCCTAACAGGAGGTGAGCTATTCGCAACCTTGCAGAGGAGGGTGAGGAAGGGAGCTTCTGGCTGTGGCTCAGAAGGAAGGATGGCACATGGGGGAAAGAAGCTCTTGAGGGAGACGTTCTGGTATGTGGTCAGTACTTGTGCTTGATTCAGGGAGATGGACGTCCCTGCCATGCACAGTCCCCTGCGACTCATTCCACACAACAACAATAATAACGCTGGGGTCAGAGAGTGGGGTGAATACAGATCCTTCAGCAGGCTGCAGGGGGCGGCAGGGAGACGTCCCTGTCGCTGCTCCACCACCCAGAGATGTTCTGGGGGATAATGGAGTGAAACATCAGTGAAGGGTGCCCCCCCCCCAGCTGACGACCCTGCAGCCCACACAATGGCACTGTCGGAGGTGCGTCAGGCAGCAATGCCAAGCAGGTGTGACCACCTGTGCTTACATCTAGATAGAATTATTGATCTTTATTTAAATGTACGATAATTGTCAGTATTACTAGTTTCATAATACTTTTGCAATATATAATTTACATAAGTTCATATGTCTAAGTAACATTTTTTCTCTGGATAATTTGATGAGGGCGGCACCCCAGCGCCCCCTACTGACGAGCTGCCACTGGTGTCATGTATGATACTGTATGTATTTTAGGAATAAGACCATGTGTGTATCATGTGTGCTGTTTCTATGTATGACACTGTTCTTCTCACATTTGGAGTGTGTGTTCACACACAGGGTGTTTAAGGGGATTCCTACATACCTGAGTGTGTCCAGTCTGCAGTGGGGATCCTCCAGTCTAGCAGAGAGCAGCTTCACTCCTGAGTCTCCTGGGTGGTTGTAAGTCAGATCCAGTTCTTTCAGGTGTGAGGGGTTTGAACTCAGAGCTGAAGCCAGAGAAGAACAGCCTTCCTCTGTGACCAAACAACCAGACAATCTGCAGAAAGGAGGGAAAAAGAGGGACAAAGACAGTGCCCTCACTGCATTTGCAGAGCAGCCAGTATGGGGCGCTAGAGAGGCCAGTAACTGTAGTGAAGGCTTCACCCTGTGCTTTATAATAAACTACTGTCATGGTGAGGTCTCATATCCATTCCTAACATATGATCCTACACCACCAAACACCCTCCACAATATTAAACCTAATAATCCTAACCTGTTTAGCTCTGAACTTTGATATAATGTTGTCAAATGTGTGCGCACAAGCACTGAAAAGGTGGATTTTTCATTACATGTCATTTTAATATTGGGGTATTTGTCATCAGTGTTGCCATAGTTACTTTGAAACAGTAATCCGACTACTGACTACTGACTACTTCTTTAAAAAGTAACTCAGTTAAGTTACTGACTACTTGCTTTTAAAAGTAACTAAGTTAGATTACTTTTAGTTACTTTCAGCAGAGGCTGATCCCCCCGCCCCTATAACATGAAAATGACTACCAGTTCTGCCAATACTCACTTTATTGACATGTATTTTAACCGGAACATCAAAAATGACACTGGCATTTGTAAACTTTTTCTTGAAATAGGCTTACATGTTTTTTAAATAAATAAATAAGACAGTCTTTCTGTTCAACTCCGCCCACTTACAGGGTTGCCAACTCTCACGCATTGAGACAAACGCATTTGACTGTCTTCACATGCTTACACGCCACACTTCCGATATCTCACGCCGAAAAAAAATCTAGTTTATTTACCTCTGATCCACATCTATGATTCAATGAGTTACTAGTTCGATCTGGCGCCAACCACCGGCGATCGATCGATCGCGATATAATACTGAATTTATATCCATTTTACACTCCGCCCGGTAACAATTTACGTTCGCCGCCAAGCCCCGGTTTTTTTTCAGGTTTGACGTTGTGTTTTTGAAAGTAGACAGCACTCTGTCGCCAGGACAGAGTGTACAACGGACCTTAACACTAGAAGTCCCAGAGAAGGGTCTTTCGATACTTCTACTATCGGAACCCAGAGAAGGGTCGAGAGAACTGAAGGATTTTAGCTAACACCCTATTATCAGCTGTAAGCAGGCACTTTTGTTTTGTAAATAAGGCCATTACTGGCGCACCACAGGAGGGGGCATGCTTCAGCTCACAACTAATTGTTGTTTTTCATTTAGTTTAGCCATTTAGTTTCTAGTTAGTTCTATTCAGTTTATTGTATTTTATAATATAAAGGTTATATATATTGTATTTAGTTTAGTTTTATCTGAGCAACAAAGCACAAACAATAAATAATTTTTTTATATTTTAAATAGAAAATTAGAAATTTTATAGCCAGGTACATGTGAGTAATGACCAGAAGCATTTGTGTCTAAGTCAGGAGGACTGAAATTTCAGCATGAGAAACATACAAAAGAACAACTGTTATGTTTCCATGCTTTTTATGTTCCATGCTTTTTATTATTGCCATAAAATTATACAAAAAATACAAGGAATAAAACAATTCCACACATATTTACAATAGGCTGCAGTGCAGTGCAGGGCTGTGTGTGTGTGTGTGTGTGTGTGTGTGTGTGTGTGTGTGTGTGTGTGTGTGTGTGTGTGTGTGTGTGTGTGTGTGTGTGTGTGTGTGTGAGTGGCATGTCCTTCTTGTGTGACTAGCACTTCAGCAGTCACTCAGCAGTCTGTCAGAACATCTCCCTGGTACATTTGCCACACGTGTATCTGTAGCAGTCGACACATCTCACATTTGCACAATTGTTCATGAGTGTTCTCATCAGAGCATTCACATACAACTATCTACCCAGTCTGCCAGTCCCTCATTTGGGGAGAAAGCTACAGTATTGTGGCTATTCCCACTTTAGTGACCCCATTTTGTTTCTCTTTCACTCAGACAATAAAATATTCAAATACAGTGAGGACATGCACCTAAGACGAAAATTTCAGACCCCTCCATGATTAAAAATTGTCTAAATTATCTAAAGTGGGGAATCGCCACAATAGTGTAGGTTTCTCCCCAAATGAGGGAGTGGCAGACTGAGTGGATAATTGTATGTGAGTGCTCTGTTGAGAACATTTCAACTTTATTGTATATATTTCTAAACTTACATAATGTCCTCTGTAGCTTCTGCTCTCAGCCAGGCCCTCTGACTGCCTCTCTCACCTTATGCATGTCCCCTGCACAACAATGCAGCTGGGGGATGGGCAGACACACTCAGGACCAGCTTACAGACTTTTGCATGACCTTTTTTGAGGTGGATCAACACAATTAATTTGGTAATTTTTTTCAAAAATTGTTATTTTGAACCCACTTATCTTTTTTAGAAGAAAAACATTACTAACATTACTACATTTCTACCTGAGCCTGCCAAAAGCCAGTGCTGAGGTATTTTGGGTCATGAGGCCATCCTTTGTCATGCAGCCACTTCTAGGTAGACGGGGGGATGGGTGATAGTGTGAGCTATGTTGATCCATTGACTCAGACGGAGAAGAAAAGACCCTTTCAGAGAAATCTGAACTTTAGCTATTTTGACCAATAATCATGTCACCTTTTGCAGTGAGAAAAAAATCCAAAATTAGTACAAAGGAGGCAGACTTGAGATGTTTTGGAATTATAGTTCAAATAATGTCTGTGTCAGTTTTATAATAAAGAGAAAGATGACTGTAGCCACCTACATGTGGATGAAAATTCATGTCACCACACATTTCACTTACTCTGTTGACTGAGAAGCAAGGATAGCAAAGGTTTCCAGTACACAGCAGGCTTTGGACATGATCCTGGAGGGGCCGTGGGTGGGTGGGGTTCCCTGGTCTTTCTCTGCCTGCCTCTGGCCTCTGGGGCCTTGCTAATAAGTACATTCTGTACATTTATCCTATGTTGCACTTACATAAACACACACACACACACACACACACATACATCAGTCATTTGTGCTGTATGTCTTACTTTCTGCTCTTCATTTAGTAGCAGCAGTTGGTGAATCATTTGAGCTGTTTTTTCTGCTCTTCTGTCTTTTCCCTTTTTACTTACTCTCCCCCTCTTTTCTCTCCTGTCCTGTATGGTTCACCTAACCCCAATTGTTTTTATCACTATTGTAATGTATTATACAGAATTGTTTTCTTTTTATCCTTACATGAAAACAAAGTTGTCCTCCAAAGGTGAAAGGGTGGAGGTGGGCCAAAAAAAAAGTTTGAAAAGCCCATATGAAGCAATTTTCAAGCCTAGGGTCACAAACGTCACACACAACATTGTTAGTTTTCAGAGAGTAGTGAAAATCTGTAGTAGTGATATCTCTTTTGGTAAGATTTCCTAAATTTCTTATATTTGTTTGCTGGTTGTGGCTGTATTTGGAAGAGACACACTGCAAAATCTTGATCTTGATAAGTTAAAATTGCTCAATAATATTATTCTATTTCAAGTAGCTGAGGGTTTTTTGTATACATTTATGTAAAAACATTTTTACCTATTAGCAGTTTTTCAAAAGACAAAACTACTTAAAATAAGGTTAAAAATATCAGAGCCATTTTGACTAATCAATATGCCACTTATATGCCATTATAATTCAAATATTATGTTTGTGTCAATTTCACATTATTTCAACCTTTCACAATTCAAATCTCAAACATATGGTTCTGTAGATGAGGAGACTTCTTGCAAGAGATCTTGCACAGTCTCATATGGCAGCCAAGGAGGTGCAAGCTTTCAGCAGCAACCACCCATACCTGACACACGCCTCATTTACATAACACTGGAGGCAAGTTCAGCTCTTCTCCCCCCTGCTGATTCCTCAGGCAGTGGACACTTTTGCAAATGAATGGATGTTAATTGGAGCCACCAGAGGTGTCAGTTTGGACCAAGGTTCTTTGGACCCTCTTTAGGGACTTCAGGGGGGTGGTTGAAATTTCAGGGACTTCTAGTGTTAATGTTGTCTTCCTTAGCCGAAATAAAATCAAAATAATGCCTGTATTTCCAGCTGCTAAAGGCGAACCTCTCCTTCCATCTGACTTTGGCGCCGCAGAGCAGAGATGACGTAACCGCGTAAGAAACGTGTAGCCAAAAAATAAGAATGAATAAATATAACCTACGTTCCCCCGAAATGCAGAAATAGTAACGCACGATGTTTTAGATAAGTAACTTTAATCTGACTACTAGTTTTTAAATAGTAGTTGCGTTAGACTACTCGTTACTGAAAAAAGTAGTCCGACTACAGTAACGCGTTACTAAGTAACGCGTTACCGGCATCACTGTTTGTCATATGTGTAAATGAAATCAAAAGATATTGCCACATTTTCTTTCACAGTAGTGTAGATGTCTGGATTTGGAACATTAATAACACACTTGGGGCAGATCTGTTTTACAACCTGTGTGTTTGTCGCTTCTATGCAGGTGTGTGTGTGTGTGTGTGTGTGTGTTCAGCTCTGTGTAGGAGTGTGAACGTTTCCATAAATACCCACATACATTTGAACAAGGGCTCATCTGAGTCTCTTTAGAGTGTTACATTTCTCTTCTAGGAGATTATGTAAATCTACTTATGCATCACACATTTTTCTTTCTCTCCGCAATGTGGTCAGTCAATGAAATGTAGTTCATGTAGTTAATTTTAACAGAAAATATTTGAAATTAATAAAGAACGAAAACCTCATAAAATAATAAAGAATGAAATTGTCTTGCATTGCATTGTGGTAGATGTTTTTATACTGTACTCAAAGGAGTTTTATTATTTTAAAAAAGGAAATTTACTTTTAAAAGTACATAAATATTTATCTTAATATTTATTAAAACCCTGTAGTGTCACCACACTTCACTGTTTCCATTCCAGATTAAATTGACAGAAAACTCACCTGAGAATCTCCAGTTTACAGTTTGAACTCTTCAGTCCAGCACAGAGCTGCTCCACTCCTGAATCTTTTAGGTCATTATTATTAATCTCCAGCTCTTTCAGTGAGTTTTCTGTTTGTAGAACTGATGTGAGAGATTTGCAAGACTCCTCAGTGAGACCACAGAGAGACAGTCTGTAAAGGAGTAAATACAGTACAAAATGTAGATCAATCAGATGATGCTGGATTACAGAATGTGAACTGCTAATTAAATTATCATCTGTATCTGTCATGCAGCTCAACCCTGGAGACTGCAACTCCCAGAATGCCCCACGTCGTCTGACCCGTTCCTCCCCCCCTTAGTACTAGTTCACACCTGGTTCTCATCATAGGCTATTATATATTTCAGGACACTCACTAAACTCTTTCTG
The DNA here is from genome assembly GCF_052324685.1 of Brachyhypopomus gauderio. NCBI lineage: Eukaryota > Metazoa > Chordata > Actinopteri > Gymnotiformes > Hypopomidae > Brachyhypopomus > Brachyhypopomus gauderio. Next base: position 617,771 of record NW_027506911.1, on the reverse strand, counting down.
AAGTATTGCCGACATTTTGAAAGCATACATAACGTTTTTTCCTGTATTCTATTCTCTTTGTGGTTCGACCCAGTTTGTCTAGTTCACTGCTCTCCTGGATTCTCCCTTTTTGTACCTCTGTCTGTTTTTTCTTCTTTTTGTGTGTACCTGACCTGGACTGCTTTTTTGGCATTGACTTTGAATTACGTCTGGATTACGTGTGTTTAAGTCTGTGTGTGTCTTCGATTAATATGTAGGCTCTATGTAGGAGTGTGTGTGTGTGTGTGTGTGTGTTCATGTAGTTAACTTTAACAGAAAATATTTGGAATGAATTAATAAAACTTCCTCCACCCCCCCATCTTTGGAGGACAACTTTGTTTTTATGTACAGATCAAATGATAACAATTCTGTATAATACAGTGCAATAGTGATAACAATTATTGGGGTTAGGTGGACCATAAGAAGATAGAATATAGAAAAGAGGGGGAGAGAAAATAAAAAGGGAAAAGACAGAAAAAAGGGGAGAAGTAACCACAGGGGAGCAGCCGGGGAGGACCGGGCACGACAAGCCCCAGACCCAGAACCAGCTGTCCTCACACATACACTCAAACTCAGATTTACATTCACCCCCATGTATACACCCCTACATACATACATACACACCCTTATATACACCCTCATTATGTATACACCTACACACATCCATATACACATACACACACACACACACACACACACACACACACACACACACACACACACACACACACACACTCACCCTCATATATAGACCCTCACACATATATACAACTACACAAACATACACTCCCACACACATTCACCCACATCCATATACACTCTTACGGACATGTATACACCCACAAATATACTTACACATTCATCCCAATATATACACACACACCCATACCCCCCCCCCCCCAACATGTACTCATTCACCCACCTATACAAAAAGAGACAAGGACAAAGACACATTCATCCAAACTAACACACCCTCCATGGCGGGGGCAAATGGCTGGATCGGCAGCAGCTCCAGGACGCCACCAGTCCAGCCCTGCGCTAGCGACCCATCCCTGTCCCGGCAGGGAGCAGGAAACGGGTGAAGGAAGGCCTTCCCACCCCTCCACCCCCAGTGCTGTGTAGTGTGTAGGTGTTGGTGTATATGCATGTATGGTAGTGTGTGATACTATGGTGTAGTTAAAATTGAGGGGACAGGTGCTGGGACAAACGTGGGCAAAGCCCCGGGCCACTGGTCAGTGTTTGTACACACCGTCCCCTCAAAAGCCCTCAATGTGTAAAGTGCAGTAAAAACTGAGGGACAGACAGTGGTGAGGAGACGGGTGAGGTCATGACAGCAGGTCCACCTCATTGACCTCTGGGTAACATGCCTGCCCCCCAGGATCCTAAATGTATGAGTACTGTATGTGTACTAGTCATCTAGTTAGGAAAAAGCCAGCTAGAAAAAGCCAGCTAGTTAGACACCGTGTTTCACACATTCATCCTATATATACACCCACACATATTCATCCTATATATACACCCACACACATACATCCTATATATACACCCACACACATATACACCCGCACACCTTCATCCCATAAGCACAACACCCTGCTGAGGGCCAGCACCCCCCCCCCCCCCCACTACTGTCATGGTGAGGTTTCATATCCATTCCTCACATATGATCCTACACCCCCCCCCCCCCCATAGACCTTCTGATTCAGGAGCATCCAGTGCTATGTCACTGTGAATCTCTGAATGAAAATACTCACATGACTTTTCTGGATGCTTTGACCACTGGCAGCAGTCTCACTAGACATTCCTCTGATGGGTCATATTTATTCAGGTCAAATTTACCCAGCTCCTCTTCTGAGTTCAACATCACAAACACCAGAGCTGACCACTGAGCAGGAGAGAGCCTGACTCCACGCAGACGAGTGTCACCTCCTCTGCTCAGGTATGTTTGGACTTCCTGTACTAGAGAATGATCATTCAGTTCATTCAGACAGTGGAACAGATTGATGGATTTCTCTGGAGAGGGATTCTCCCAGATCTTCTCCTTGATGTACATGACTGTTTCCTCTTTGCAGTGAGAGCTGCTTCCTGTCTGTGTCAGTAGACCTCGTAAGAGAGTCTGATTGGACTCCAGTGAGAGACCCAGAAGGAAGCGGAGGAAAAGGTCCAGGTGTCCATTCTGACTCTCTAAGGCCTTGTCCACTGCACTGTTGAGGAAGTCAGACAATGTGTTTTGTCTCTCTGTGTGTTTTGGTTGTTGCTGTTGCAGCACATTTGTGTTGGTGGAGATGAAGGTAATAAACACATATAAAGCAGCCAGAAACTCCTGAACACTCAGATGTACAAAGCTGAACACCTTCCCCAGGTGCAGCCCAAACTCCTCTCTGAAGATCTGAGTGCACATTCCTGAATACACTGACATTTCTCTGACATCAATGCCACTGTTTCTCAGGTCGTCCTCATAGAAGATCAGGTTGCCTTTATCCAGCTGTTGGAAAGCCAGTTTTCCCAGTGCCAAAACATGTTTTCTAGATTGTTGAGGGTCAGTGTCACTTTTCTGTTCATACTTTTGGTCCTTGTGTTTGATGTGAAAGATCAGGAAGTGTGTGAACATCTGAGTCAGAGTCTTGGGGATCTCTCCACTCTCTGCTTCACCCAACATCCTCTCTAGAACAGTGGCTGCAATCCAACAGAAGACTGGAATGTGGCACATGATGTAGAGACTTCTTGATGACTTCATGTGTGAGATGATTCTGTTGGCCAGACTCTGGTCACTGATTCTCTTCCTGAAGTATTCCTCTCTCTGAGGGCCACTGAACCCTCGCACCTCTGTTACCTGGTCAACACACTCAGAAGGGATCTGATTGGCTGCTGCTGGTCGAGAGGTTATCCAGAGGAGAGCAGAGGGAAGCAGATTCCCCTTGATGAGGTTTGTCAGCACCACATCCACTGAGGTCGACTCTGTTACATCCCACACGCTGTCATTGTTCTGGAAATCTAGAGGAAGACGACACTCATCCAGACCATCAAAGATGAACAGAATTTTGTAGTGTGTATAGTGAGTTGGTTTTAATTCACGTGTTTCTGGAAAAAAACAATGAAGAAGCTGCACCAGACTGAGCTTTTTCTCCTTCATCAAATTCAGCTCCCTAAAAGGAAGTGGAAATATGAAGATAACATCCTGATTTACATTTCCTTCAGACCAGTCCAGTATGAACTTCTGCACTGAGACTGTTTTACCAATTCCAGCCACTCCTTTAGTCAGCACAGTTCTGATGGCTTTGTCTTGTCCTGGTGAGGGTCTAAAGATGTCACTGCATTTGATGGGTGTCTCCTGTGTTGCTGGTCTCCTGGATGCTGTCTCAATCTGTCTCACCTCATGTTCATTATTCACTTCTCCACTCCCTCCCTCTGTGATGTAGAGCTCTGTGTAGATCTCATTCAGAAGTGCTGTGGTTCCATGCTGTGAGATTCCTTCATTAATTTTCTGACATTTTTCCCTCAGTTTGGATTTGAGTTTTCTGTGGCAAGCAGGGAGCAGTTCTGATAAAGAGGAAGACAACACCACACATGTTAATGTCTTTAGGATCAATCATAACAGACTTATCACAGGAAATACAAGAAAAGACATCATTATTACAGTCCCCCAGGGGGCTGTGGATTCCTGTGGAGAGTACACTTCTCGCTGGTGTGTGATTGGTTGTGTAAGACTAGAGCTGGGCGGTATACCGGTTCGCACCGAAAACCGGTGTTTATTTTTGTTATCATAAGAATTTTTCATAAACCGGCCAAACCGGTTTAAATAGCCTTCACGTGTCCGAAACGCAGCACAGTCGTTAATTGTTTCTCACGGGACGCTTTTTATTGCTGAATAAAACGAGGGACGTTCTGAACCACAAATTCTCCCAAACACTGAAGTAAAAGATGATGCCCCAAAGGAACTTTTGCCAAAGAAAGTAGCCGTGTCTGTTGTCAGGAAGTACCGTATTTTCTCGACTATACAGCGCATCTCAATATAAGTTGCACCTACAATGTTTAAAAAAAATGGAAAATGTTTTATAAGCCACACCGGGCTAAAAGTCGCGTATATCTACTAAACTGAACACATTTAACTGAACATAACTGAACTGATCAGTTTCTGAACGGTGCCTGTATATTTTAATGTGCAACAGTTTTGGCATTCAGTTGGTGTTGTGTTGAATTCCGGCTCCCCTCGTTTATCCGCATAAAGACGATACAGATTATATTGTTGATTTATGTTTCTATGCGTAAATAAGAGCTAGACTTTAATTATCCATCACAGCAAATGGCATTATCTATGTCCAAAGCCACACTGGCTCAAGGGTGTTAATTATTTTAAATAGCCACACTGGCTATACCGAAGTTCACCTCTGACCACGACTTCACAGTATTACAGCAGTATTATGTCTAAATATCTAGTTAGGACAAAACTAGAGTGCTCAATGAACTAAGTTATAATCACTGTAACTCCCGAATATCATCTGTAGCGTCTTTATGCGTGTGCAAACGAGGGGAGTCGGAATTTGGCACAACAAGTTCGTTTGAAAACATTTCTCCGTCGTGCCTGCGGCTTGCATGTGCTAAATGAAAATGAGCACTTCTTTGACGGGTGAAGAAACATCTACAGAAAAGCCACACCTCATTATAAGTCGCATGGTTCAAAGTTTGAGGGAAAATACAGGTAGCAATCGCGGGGGCTCCGCTGTGGCGTGTCGAGGTCATTCCGCTCTTCAGCGCTGTGTTTTGCGCTGTTATGTGTGCAGGGTTCATACACCTTTACAAGGTGGAATTCAAGCACATGTACGACACTTTCAAGGCCCATTTTCAATATTTTCCAGCACCTTCAGCTTAATTAAGTTACATATTTATACAAATACACATACGGTCGAAATTATTCGAAATAATTCACTTTTTATCTATATGATTCATTCACTACTTTAGTGCTACCATTTGAAAACTGATCATGTGAGGCCATGCAAATCTGTATTACATGTAATACTGTAGCGTTGGTCCAAAGGGGTACGGTGCTACTTCCCATCAGCCCCTACGGCTCCGGTATTGGTTCCTGTTATGTGTAATGTTGGTGCATGTATTTATTAGTTATGTATTTGGTTATGTGTGTTATGTAGCTTGAGTCCTCCTGTATGGGTTTATGTAGTTGTACTGTACGAGTTGTTCCCTGCCGTGTGTGTGTGTTGTCCTGTTGTTAATGCCATTCCCTCATGTGCTGTATGAGTTTGAGTCTGTTCTGCGTGATCACGGCTTCATGTGTGATTACGTCGCTAAGGCAATTTAAATATAAGAGCCTCGTTGTGTTAAAATGGATCGGTTTCCTGCTTCTTTTTCCTACACCGCGTCGCAACACTTAGGTGGAGACACTTTTCTAACAGAGGAATAGGGTACTCTTAACCACCCTACTGCAGTAATTCTTTTCGTAATCAATGCAGTTAACACGCATTGGGGGAAAAACCGTCAAATACCGTGAAACCGGTATAATTTTGAGAAATACCGTAATATAGAATTTTGTTCATACCGCCCAGCACTATGTAAGACTTGTGTTAAAATTGTAAAGCGACCTTGAGTATCTTGAAAGGCGCTATATAAATTGAACATTAATTCATCACTATGAATAGATTTTTAGTCCCCATAGAATGGTCATGATACAGTACATTCAGGAAATTGAAATACTGTAAGTGTTAAATTAGAAGTAGGTTAGAGTGTCTGGGTATCAATATCACTGAATGATCAGCAGTTTGACATTGAGAACACATGGGTTCATGGAGGAAGCCATTACACCAGCTGAAGTTCCACCACACATACTTTTAACTGTCACCTGACTGAGGAGACCTACAACTAGCAGACTGGACATCTGAGAGACAATGGAGGGAAATAGAACACACATGTGTATGACATCATGACCTGTGACCTGTGGTCAAATCTGATTGGTCAAATCTCAGTTCTAAAGAATAACAATGTATCCTCAAAACCTCAACATTCTACAGTCACATGACAACAGTGATAAATGTAGGAGAGTGTTGAGTCTGCACCTGAGCAGACTACACTGAAGGGAGGTTAACTGAGGACAGACCAACACTGATTTAAGACCCTCATTGTGAACTGAGATTCACCAACAGTGTCCTCCCTCTGAAGTAATAAAGTGATTTTATGATGTTATGACCCAGAGCTCTTACTGGTCTGTAGTGTGTTAGCGAGGTCTGTCTGGTTCATGTTCCTCAGGACGTGCAGTGTGATCTTCATCGCCCCCTCTCTGACACTGCTCTGATCCTCCTCATCCTCCACCTGTCTCTCAGTGCGTGCTGGGTAATCTGGACTCAGTAGATTCTTGAATCGCTTCAGCTCATTTTTCACCAGAGAGATGATTTTGTGCTCCAGCTCCTGAATAAACAGTATCAGTAAAACGACAGTGTTACAGACAGATGATTATAACACAGGATAATCCATTAAACATAAGAGAGGACTGAACTGAGAGGGACTGGGTGGTCCTGTGGACATTATGGTTTATTGCAAATGTTTAGGTACAAAAGTCTAATATATATAATATATTATATTATAATATAATAAATATAAAGTTTCAATTGTAGGTAGTTTTATAAAGTTTTATAAATGATCTGTGATGTAAACACTAATTATAAGACCCTTCTCCCACTCACACAATAAACACAATCCACATACACAGAATACAAACACAGAGCTCAAGCAAGACAGAAAATAATACAATATCTCCCAATACAAGAACCACCATAGAACAAGAGAATCAAGAGCGCTTAAATAGGACAGACTAACAAGAGAAGTCAACTGTGAAGAGGTGGGACTGATAATCACAGGGCGGAGTTAATGAATGGAAGGAGGGACAGACAGACATGAAAAACACATGGGAAGTATAAACAGGGAAAGGCTGGGCGGGGCTAGAGGGACCAAACAGACAGATTGACAGGAGAGGGTGGAGCTCAGCCTGACACCATACACCACATGTGTCAAACTCAAGGCCCGCGGGAGCTTAAAAAGCCAAATTGTCCAAAAAAAAGAAGTAAAAGTGAGCAAAAACTACATTTCCCACAATTATGTTACCCGCAAAGTGACGGCATTTCGACACTGCAGTGTTTCCATATCGATGCGATTTTCCCGATCTCAAAATGTCCAGGAAGAGAAACGTCGATGCAGATAGAAGGATGTTTCAAGGAAGATGAGGAAGCGATGTTTGCGCTTCAAGGAGAAAAGAGGTATGAAGCGGTAGCGGTTGTCAAACAGGGGTGAGTTTCCCGAAACGTTCGTAGCGCTGAGTACTTCTTAACCTCATACGTTTCATACGAGGTTACGAAGTAGCGCTACGAACGTTTCGGGAAACCCACCCCAGTACAATATACGTCGGCATTTTGCGACCAAACACGGAGCCAAGTATGCCAAAATTAGCCATCAAGAAAAATGACAAATTGTGAAAGAATTAAAAAGCAAACTGCGATCGCAACAGAATGTGTTCACCACAAACGAAGCGGCAGTAAAAGCTGCTTTGTTGTGGCTTTGTTGTGGCTAAAGAAATCGCCGCGCTTCAGTCTTTTTCAGAGGGAGCGTTTTTGAAGCACAATTGCTATTTTCACAGTAATTTGATATTTCAAATTTTGAAAAAAGTAAATGTGATATATTTGATCAATTGTTCTTTATTCACTTGGATAGTTTGATCGTTGATTGATGTAGTAATTTAAAGGATTTATGTTATAATAACAGCAACAAGCAAATATTTTTTTACATTTACGCAAATATATCTGTAATATTTGTAACTTGAATAAGTAATAAATTCAGAGGTATTTAACATTAAGGAGTAGGTACATTTATAAGTTACATATGGCCCTCCGTGGGTAACGATTATGCTGATGTGGCCCTCGGTGAAAATGAGTTTGGCACCCCTGCCCTACATACACACACACACACACACTCACAAACATACAGACACACACACACGGACAAATACACACCTTGAATACTGACTCCAGTTTGTCTTTAGACATCTTTACAGGTTTCTTTTGGGCACTGTGGACAAACAGAACAACAACTTTAATGCAAAATCTACATTTTATAGACATGAATTCATATATATTGTGGCGTGGTGTGGTAGAAAGAAGTTGCAGAGAAGTCCATTCTCCAAACAGAACAGAGGTTTTATTGTTCTTTGTAATAAAACTGGCACTCACAGGCACAATCAGTATAACTCGAGGCCTAAATGAGGTACGCCTTGCACATGAAACACAGGGGGAGGTCATGACGACGGCAACGTTACACATACATGGAGGGGAAACTAAGATAATGCACAGGTACACAAAAGGATGGACCGGGGTGACTTAACTAATAAAACACAATAAATAATCATTAAAAACACTATACAAACATAAACATCGCATAATTAAACACAACAGGGCCGGGGCCGCAAGGGCTCATGGGTAATGGTGTCACCCTCCGGCACCCCCCATTGGCCCGACGCTACACAGCCCCCCCCCAAGAGGTCAGCCGTCCCGGCGACCACACACAAGACAGTCCAGTAGCGTATAAGGGCAGAAACATGGCATCAAACACACAATTACAGCCGTATGAGGCAGATCCTACTCAACGCGCATGTAAAGCGCAAATACAATCCTGGAGGAAAGAAAAAAACAGCAAGGGCAGTACAACTCAAGACATACGCATGTCGTGTACAAGGCATTAGCATGAGCACAGCAGTACGGTAACGTTGTCAAGGTGGCATCAAAAAGATTAGGCATCACCACAATGCACAATAAACACCTGGCACATAACGGACTTGGCATAACAAACAGAGGGAGAACAGTAAATAAGGCAATCAATAGTTACAGACACAATTAAAAATGCGTATATATATATATATATATATATATATACATGTACACACATAGAAAGAACAGTCCATAACTCGGCATGAGAATGTTAACAATGCAGTTCACAGAACAATCTATGTCACACAGTCCTGCAGGCGCCGCGGTAGCCTCCGCGTGCGCTGTGGCCTGGCCGGACCGGCCACAGGGGAAGCAGCAGGACCAATAACCGGGGAGACAGGCGGTGAAGAGTCCGGGCAGCGTCCAGCACCCTGCACCTTAGGCTGGTACGGGGCAAGGCGGTCGCGGTGCACCACGAGGCGCCGCCGGCCCCAGCGGATCCGGTAGACCACGTCACTGACACGCGCGAGCACAGTGCAAGGCCCCACCCATGCGGACTGCAGCTTGGGGCACAGTCCCTTCTTTCGACGGGGATTGTACAGCCAAACCTCAGAGTGCACGGGCAGGGGCCCGCCGTAGCAGCGCATGTCATAGGCGCGTTTCTGGCGCAGTCCGGCCCCCGCCTGGCTACCCCTGGCTCGCTTGTGGACGTCGAGTAGTCTTGTCCGCAGCCTAGAAACGAACACAGGGCCAGGTTCAACATTAACATCATCAGTGGGAGGTGCCCCAAATGCCAGGTCCACAGGTGATCGCAGTTCACGGCCGAACATAAGCATGGCGGGGGTGAAACCAGTAGTCTCCTGTAAGGCGGAGCGGCATGCCAGCAGGACGAGAGGCAGTTGTTTGTCCCAGTCACGCTGGTTCTCCTGTGTAGCCATGGCCAGTTGAGTAGCCAGGGTTCGATTGAACCGCTCGACCAGGCCATCACCCTGTGGATGAAGAGGAGTTGTTCGAGTCCTGTGCACCCCCAGCAGGCGGCAAACCTCGGTCATGACGTCCGACTCAAAGTTTCGGCCTTGGTCGCTATGTAGGACCTCTGGGACGCCGAAGCGACAGAAAAACTCATGGAGCAGGGTCTCTGCTGTAGTAACGGCGCTTTGGTCGGGCACCGCATACGCCTCGGGCCATTTCGTGAAGTAGTCCATGGCCACGAGCACGTAGCGGTTGCCCGACTCAGTCACTGGAAACGGCCCCAGTACATCCACTGCCACCCTCTCCATGGGGCAGCCGGATTGCATGGGGTGGAGGGGCGCACGTGAGACTCTCGCCGGTCCCTTCTTGGCAGCGCACGTGTCACAACAATGGACAAACAGTTCAACTCCAGCTCTGCAGCCCGGCCACCAGAATCTCTGTCTCAGTCTGTGAAGAGTTTTTGTGATGCCAAAGTGGCCTGAGCCTGGCAGACCGTGGACAGCCTGCAGAACAGTGTCACGTAGGCCCTGCGGTACTACAGTTTGAGTTAAGCGGCTTCCAGTGCTCGGGTCCTCCCAAGTTCTGTGCAGGACGCCCCCAGCGATTCTCAGGCTGTCCCAGTTGGATCGCAACGCCTTAGCTACGGGTCCCCGTCGTACCACGTCGTCCCAGTCCGGCACGGCGGCCGCCTCCAAAGCGTCCAGCGCCCATGCCAGGTCCGGGTCGGCCCTCTGAGCCGCAGCCAGCTCCGCAGTGGAGATACAGGGTGACACAGGAGGGGCAACAGCAGTCCGGCCCACCGCTGCACATACACCGACAGTTTCTGCCTTTCCCTCAGCGCGCTGGCAGTGCTTGCAATCGTGGGAAGCGCACGGCCGGCGAGACAGTGCGTCAGCATTCCCGTGGATTCTGCCCGGTCTGTGCTCTACCACAAAGTTAAACTCTTGTAGCCTGGCTAACCATCTCGCTAGCTGGCCCTCAGGCTCCCGGAAGTTCAACAGCCATTGCAGTGAAGCATGGTCTGTCCTCAGCAGAAAAGGTACGCCGTACACGTAAGGTCGGAAATGCCAAAGCCCTTCAACCACTGCTAACAGCTCGCGCCGTGTCACACAATAATTTTTCTCAGCTTTGTCCAGGCGGCGGCTGAAGTATGCTATTGCGCGCTCTGAGCCCTCTTGGACCTGTGACAGTACAGCACCCAACCCGTGGTCGCTTGCATCAGTGTCGACAATAAAGCGCTCAGTGGGGGAAGGATAGGCCAGAACAGGCGCACTGCACAGTCTCTGCTTTAGTGTACGGAAAGCACACTCGGCGTCGTCAGGCCAGCTAAATCTCGTTCCGCCACCCCTTGTCAGGTGGTGAAGGGGGGCAGCAATGTCCGCGAAGCCCTTTACAAAACGGCGGTAGTATGACGCGAGCCCGAGGAAACTGCGAACTTGTCGCACCGTACGCGGAGTGGGCCATTCACGGACCGCGGCCGTCTTGCCGGGATCAGTGGCTATGCCCTCTCCGCTGACCACATGCCCGAGAAAATTAATGCGACGCTGAAGGAGGTTACATTTAGCCGGGTTGAGGGACAGATTGGCCTCCTTCACTAAGCCCAGTACCAACTCTAGGTTGGCCAGCGCAGACTCGAAGCCCGTAGCATGGACCAGCACGTCATCCAAATACACCACACATTTACTGCTCGGAACCCCAGACAACACTCGCTCAATTAACCGCTCGAAAGTGGCCGGCGCGTTACAGAGCCCGAAGGGGAGGACCTTGAAGTGCCAAAGACCTGCACCGATCGAAAACGCAGTCTTCTCCTTCGCTGACTCGTCCAACGGGACCTGCCAGTACCCGCTACGCAGGTCCAGGGAGCTGAACCAGTCTGAGCCAGCTAACCGCTCGAGTGTGTCGTCTACTCGCGGCATCGGGTAAGAGTCGAGTTTAGTCACAGCATTTAAACGTCGGTAGTCGACGCAAAACCGCCATGAACCGTCCTTCTTCTTGGCTAGGACCACGGGGGCAGACCATGAACTATTTGAAGGCTCAATTACGCCGGCCGCTGCCATTTCGCGGATTTGGCGTTCGGCTGCCACACGCTTGGTTAAAGGGAGGCGATGCGGTCTCAGGCGGACAGGTTTTGCGTCGCCCGTGTCAATCGCGTGGCTCGCCAGCCCCGTCCTCGAACAATCACGCTCGCTCACAGCGAACAGTCCCCTATAGCGATTCAGCAGCTCGCTGAGTAGCTCGCCCTGCGACGCGGACAGGCCCACGCTACATCTAAGCCACAGCTCATGGACCGGGTCCCCCGGTGACGGAGACAGCATTTCTCGACTCACTGGCACAGCTGATGTAACGCACGAACGTGAGGCTGCATCATCTCCACAGCACACGTCAACTCTTCGCCCGTTTAGCGACAACTCCCCCTGTCTATAGTCGATAACAGCCCCGTTCTTCCCCAAGAAGTCATTACCGAGGATGCAGCGATCAAACACATCCCCGACCCAGAACTCATGCGCCACGGGTCCCTGCCCGAAGTCAAAGGAGACATTGGTGCGCCCTAGCAGCTCAAACCGCTCGCCGGTTACTGATATTAAATTCCCCCGGACCCACTCCACAGCATCGGGCCCCCCCGAGCAATCATTAATCAGTTCAGGCCTAATTAAGGAGACCGAAGACCCCGTGTCAATCAGAGCGGTAACAGAGATATCGCCAAACTTACATGAAATATGCCAGTCACGTTGTCCGGCGATTCTCGAAACAACGAAAGAGGGGTGGCCAGTGAGAACCGGAGTCGCCGCGCCCCTCACCGGGCGGCTCCTTGCTCGTTTCCCGAGCCGTTGCACTGGCTGGCTTTGTGGCCGTGAGCCCCGCAATTCCAGCAGACCAGTCGGTGGCTTGCTTGGCGGTCGTGTGGGCGGGTCTGACGGGGCATCCTGTTAAGGCAGTCACCGGTGAAGATTTGTTCTGCCCTGACGGCCTCGTCCACGGCAGCGTCGAGAGTGGTCGGGTTGTACAGGCGGACGTGTCTCCTCAGCTCAGCCGGCTCCACCGCGCCCAGAAAAAAATCTAGTTCTAACTGCCGTTGGGCCTCGCGTGGGAACAGGGGGTAGGCCAGGCGAACCAACAGTGCCAGCTCCGACGCCAACACTCTCAGGCCTTCTCCCCGAGCACGGCGACGTCCCGCCAAGAGCTGCTTCGCCGTCGACTCGTCCGGTTGCCGCCCGAACCTGCTCCTCAGTGCCGCTTTGAGTGGCGTCAGCGCGTTCCTGTCCTCCGCTGGGAGCCCGACTAGAACCCTGAGCGCAGGTCCCCGTAGCGCCAGGCACAGTTGAACCGCCGTCTCAGCGTCCGACCAGCTTTCGTAGTTGGCGACGGCATCGAGCTGAGCCTCGAACGCTGCCCAATCCGCTTCGCCGTCATAGCCAGGCAGGCTGAGCCGGCGTGTCGGGCCGGTCGTCGCTTCCGTTGCCGATGTACGCGTGGCGGCGGGAGGTAACGTCTCGTGGCGCGTCCCGGCGGGTGGTGGTAACATCTCGTCGCGCGTGTGGCACGTCCCAGCGGGCGGTGGTAACATCTCGTCGCGCGTGTGGCGCGTCCCAGCGGATGGTGGTAACATCTCGTCGCGCGTGTGGCGCGTCCCAGCGGGTGGTGGTAACATCTCGTCGCGCGTGTGGCGCGTCCCGGCGGGTGTCGTTCTGCGTCCGAGGGACGGTGGTACGATGTCGCTTGGCCCGTCAAGATGATGTCTGACCGATTTCCTGCCGTTCCTTCGCTTCTCTCTCAGCCCTGCTTCAAGCCGTTCGAGCTCTCCGGAAAGGTGGAATATTTCATCACGGAGAGCCACTTCTGACACCAATTGTGGCGTGGTGTGGTAGAAAGAAGTTGCAGAGAAGTCCATTCTCCAAACAGAACAGAGGTTTTATTGTTCTTTGTAATAAAACTGGCACTCACAGGCACAATCAGTATAACTCGAGGCCTAAATGAGGTACGCCTTGCACATGAAACACAGGGGGAGGTCATGACGACGGCAACGTTACACATACATGGAGGGGAAACTAAGATAATGCACAGGTACACAAAAGGATGGACCGGGGTGACTTAACTAATAAAACACAATAAATAATCATTAAAAACACTATACAAACATAAACATCGCATAATTAAACACAACAGGGCCGGGGCCGCAAGGGCTCATGGGTAATGGTGTCACCCTCCGGCACCCCCCATTGGCCCGACGCTACACAATGTTACATTCCTGACTACATGTTACATTCATGAATACATGTTATATTCAGATACATGATGATGATGTGATACATGTGGAATAACCCAACACACTTGAACATGTCACGGTTCACTGGGCTCCCAGACTGAGGGACACTGAACTCAAATGTTGTAGTGACAGTAGAACCAACACAGAGAACCTGCACCTGACTTTAACTCTGGTGATGTAGAATAATGTTTATGTGAATAGTGCCTCATTTGATTAGAAACACCTTGTACCGGTACACACTAGACACTTTATTAGAAAAAACTTATATCTGTATACACTGGACACTTTAATTAAAAAAACCTTGTACCTGTAAACACTGGACACTTTAATTATAAACTGTGACGTGGACGGCGGCAGATGGACGAGACACGGAATCCGTTGGTTTATACAACGTCACTTTTATTTGTCTTAACATATAGCGCATGAAGTGCACAGAGAACACGAAACACTCACAGCAACGTGAAGACTTTAGACAATGACGAGCACAGGACACTGCGCGAGCGCACATTAAATAGACAAACCACGTAATCCCCACGTGATGACGAGATAAGCCACAGGTGCGACGGATAATCACGAGACACACCCACAACCACACAGATCCACAGACGCAGACGACTGCACGTGGACAACGTAAACACACGCCCAAAAGGGAGGGGCCGGGGTCCTCAACGTGAAATAAACACCTTGTACCTGTAAACACTGGACACTTTATTAGAAAAAACTTGCAGTTCTGAATCAGTCTAGTTCTTGCATTTCTCATCGTGTTTACTCTCGTAATGGTGATTCAAATTGTAATCCTGTTCTCCACAAACTAAATACACAGCTTTACCGTTGACTTCAATAACTACATATTTAGAAGTGAATGTTTTGTTAAAAACTGTCAAAAATGTATCACTCACTGTAGGTCAGAACTCACAGGTCCACTGCTGAGATCAGGAGGATTACCCATGGACCAGTCACTCTTCATAGACACACAGCTGGGTACTGGAGATGATTCACTCTTCATAGACACACAGCTGGGTAGTGGAGATGTTTCTCTCTTTACCCTGATGAAAATGAGGAAAGTGTTGAGTAATTACATCCTTCACTACATCTCATTTATACTGAATATTCCCTCTTCCTGTTTCCTCAGATTAAGTGCTGATGTAAAGCTCCTCACTTTGGGTCAGATGTTCCTCCTCCACTGCTGGATTTATGAGTCTCCATCATGGAGTTGTTCCTCTTCACACACACACAGCTGGACACTGGAGATGCTGCTCTCTGCTCCCTGTCAACAGTTCATCATAAAGAGGAGGAGCAGGACACTGAAACACTGATTATAATGAACCTGATGTCACTGCAGGATGAATATGTCTCGTATAAACATATGCAACATTGATGCAAGATTGATGTAAAGGTGGGTGACATTTGTTGCCATTACATTACAGTAAATGTTTTAAATGATCGGTATTGTCCAGCACTACACAGTTAAAACCAGTGCAAATGAAATCTGAAAATTTATATAGTCTAGTTCAGGATTAACCAAATACTTTTGCGGATCTGCAATCAAAACAGAATGAAAGAGCATTTTAACAACGGTCCCTTAACCCGCACATGCGCGTATGTGAGATGTAACGTTGTCGAAACATTCAGGCTAAATGTAGCATATCAACGTGACGTTTTACCGATGATATACATAAAAATTCAGAAGATGACCGTGAAAACAGAAGAACGTTGTATTTCAGACCCAGACATTTATGTAGTTCAACCAGACACTTCCGTGATGAAACAGGGCGACCCGTAGTCCATCTACACCTGTACACTTTCGCTTTTATGTAACGAGAATAAAACTTTACACCAAACACGGTTTAAAAAGTAGCATACTCGGGAAAAGTAGTTAAGCCCAAGGTAAATGACTGTCCTTTAATCCGCACGCCAGTAAGTGGATAATTAACTTACAACGAAACACTCCGTCTGCTCTTCTGTAGCGGCGGGGAGTGACGTATCCGCTTTGTGACGTACTCGCTTTGTTTTAGTTACTTTCGATATCGACTCGTCACAGGAAGTGATGTCATTTAGGGGATGAACCTCTACGGACTCTTCGTGTGTTTTTATAACTCTGTAGTACCAAGATTTACAGTAATACCAAGTGATATTGGATATAAAAAAACACAAAAACAACTGATAAAATACCTATTGCTAAAACCAATTTCTCTTTTTGGGTGGCGATTCTCATTGATTGTGGGGCTTTCAACAAATAATACGATCTTATTTAGTTTTTTACGACTGCTAACATGCGTTTGTCCAATCTGTAGTCACATTTTCAAAACTCTAAACACAGTGAACACAACATCAGTCTTCAGTGGCTGTACAATTAGTACAATCCATCTTGTTTTTGCACAAAATCAGTCATTTAACATGTTTCTATAATGCTTACATTTTCTATACACACAAGGTTATCCAATAACAAAATTCTTGATCATTTTTGTCTTATTTACAAATGCTTGCACACAGCATGTCAAAAATGAAAATCTAAGGTTCAAAACCTTAAATATTGTATAAAATACAAAGTTCTGCAAAAACAAAGACAGCTGAAAAGCTATTACTGTAATACATATTTTTGCACATATAGATCAGTGAAATAAAATGTACAGTACAGTAATGTACCGGGTCAGAGAGGAGCAAATATAACAATTTGTCCTGCAATCTCAAGTGCTGGTTTGGTCCTTCACAAATGCCAGATTGGTCCCTATAACAGTGACCTCCTTCTTTCATTTTTGAATGAACTCTACCAACAACTGGTTCCAGAAGCAGAAAGGGAACAGGTGGGAGGAAACACAAGGACATTTGTGATGGGACAATGTAGCATTCTGTCATTCTCATGTCATCACAAACTGGTTTATAGACCATCCAAGAGTGATGTCCCTTTTCCTCCCACCTATCTCGCCTTTCCTCAACCCCACTGAGGAACGTTTTTCAGTCTGGAGGTGGAAGGTGTATGATCATCGGCCCCATGACCAAATGTCCCTCCTGGATGCAATGGATCCCGGCTGCAGAGACATTTCAGCTGTAGACTGCCAGGGGTGAATAAGGCATACCAAGCATTTCTATCCCAGTGCAAGGCAGATGTGATGTGAATGATGTGAACATGTGGCCAACTGCTGGTGACCGTTTACATTACACGTAACAAGACTGTTTTTTCCCCTTTGTGTGGCTTTTTTTGTATATGCAAAGGTGTCAGAAGTATTCACATTCATTACTCAGGTAGAAGTATAGATACTAGGGTTTAAAAGTACTTATGTAGAAGTTGAAGTATCAACTCAAGCTCTTTACTCAAGTGTAAAAGTACTGCTTTCAAAACTACTTAAAAGTATATAAGTAATGTAAGGAAAAATAAGCCATTTGTAACGGTTCGGCTATTGCGTAGTCAAGGGGCGGACACACATGCGAAGCAGAGTGTACAATCATAGTTGAGTTTATTATGTGTCTATATCGCGCGCAAGTGGAACGCGAACGACGAGGCATGATGAACAGAGAACACACACTTAAACTCTAAGACAGCAGAAACGACAAAGGCACTAGACTGGATTAAACACAAGAGTACAACTAACAGTTGTATACACTGACATGAACAGGCAGACGTGAAGCAAGAAACAACCATACACAAACATGAAAACTAAATACAAAACAGAACTAAGAGAACGTACTAAAAGCACAAGGGACCGTACATGAACAAGATACACGCACTCAAGACAAACCTGTAACATAAACCACGTTACACAACACAGAGACCAAACATACCGAAAACCCAAAACACCACGAATCTGAAAAGGGAGAGAGACATAAACCGTATGTTAACTCGAAGGTAATCAAAACTAACAAAACAAAGAATAACCAGGAGCTAAAGTAGCGGTAATGATGCCCGAACGTAAGTCTTGACATAGGCTGTATATATACACACACATACTCACTGAAAACTAAGATTAGCTAACACGGTACAGCTGGACAGGGCATATATGTAATGCTGTAGGCCGGAGCCTTGGTGGGCGTGATTAAAGGGCGGAACATGTGTCAATCATTTTCGACTGCAGCCAATCAGATACTAGACTTTCATTGTCAATCAATTTTTATTAAGCCAATTATCAGCCAGAGTTAGCTGTCAATCATTTTTTAATGCAGCCAATCATTTTAACAGATCTGCCAAAAGAAGGCGGAAACTGCACGGAGAAGCTTTTTAAACAGAAGTATATGCCGCTCTTACACAAGTATCTGAATAAAAACATTAGAAGAGCCACAGGGTTGCCAAGTTTTCAAGATCACTTGGAGTGAGATTTGATCTTGGTTTGAACTTAATAATACACAAATTAAGTATTATATCGCGATCAATCACCAGTGGTTGGCAACTAGTAACTCTTCGAATCATAGATGTAGATCAGAGATAAATAAACTAGATTTTTTTTGCCTTGTCTTTTGTTCGTTCATTAATATTCCAACTTTTTAAAAATCATTCTAAAAGGTTGTGTACAGGAAACAAATCAGACATAGTTTCTTTTTGTTGTAGCCTACAGCGATTTTGCAAATAATTTTAGGCTGTGGTAGGGTCTGGGTCTCCACGGGCGATGGGCGTCTGGGACCTCGAGGTAAGCTGGGAGATCGATACGCAGGCCCTTATGTCATTACTAAACGTGTTAACCCAGTGGCATACAAGATCAGTCTGCCAGAAGATCGCTGCGTATCCTGGGCCTTCCATGTATCGGCCCTCAAACCCTTCCGCGAGGGGCTGCTGAGCGACAGCGAGACTGCTAGGCTGCCCTCGCCTCTGCATCTTCTGGACGGTCCAGCGTACCAACTGATGGACTCCAGACGCAGGGGTAAGGGGCTCCAGTATCTGGTGGACTGGGTAGGCTACGGGCCTGAGGAGCGTAGTTGGGTTCTGGTCTCCCAGGTGCTGGACCCCTCCCTTATCGCCTCCTTCCACCGGGCTCATCCCGACTGACCTGCGTCTCGGGGTCCTGGAAGACCAAGGATACATCAGCCTTGGGGGGGGGGCTCTGTCACAGTGGGCCACCAGAGGGTGCGTGTACCCACTCACACACACACAATGCGAGCACAATGTTGCAGTTAAAACCTGACACCATATCAAAAACCTTAGTGTCACATTTGACTATGATATAAGCTTTAAACACCATGTTCATAATGTATTTAGATTCAGTCATTCATTCAATCACCTTCAATCACCGCATTTTTTACTTTGACCTTTTTCCTTTATTTTACTTTTCATTACAAGGTGAAGGTAGGCACACTATTATCTTCCATTAGCAAATGTGAGGGGTTATGTACTGGGGTGTGTGTGTGTGAGATAGAGTTTCTTCCCATAAAACCCTGTGAATGTTCCAACTTACCTGTTCAAACTGACACATGTAAATGTGAAATAAATGTGCCATGCTTGTCAGTTTTCTTTCACCGCAATCAAAATTTGTCCTCTGCTTTTTACCCATCTGTGCAGTTAGAACACACACATATACACTAGTGATTACTAGGGGGCTGTGGTGCACACGTGCCCAGAGCGGTGGGCAGCCCTAGCCCAGCATCCGGGGTGCAGTTGGCGTTAGGGGCCTTGCTCAAGGGCACCTCAGTAATGACCTCAGGCCTGGGAATCGAACCCACGACCCTCCAGTCACAAGACCAGTTCCCTACCCCCTACCACCAAACCATGATATATATATTACACATACTATGGAAATATAAAATTGAGATTAAAATATAGATAAAGGGTGGCTATAAATGCATTTGCATTAACATTAACTTTATAATATAGAGGCTGCTGCTGCTTTGGAATCATAAGATTAGACATCTGGGTAAGATTGTGAGACATCGCTGACAAACATGAATAAAATAGATAGCGTTACATTCTTTAAACTGTCCTGCAGCACAATTTATGGTTTGTATGCATGTTACCCTATTATAAGCATGAGCGTTTGAAGCTCATGAACCGCCACCGCATTGAAGCTACGTGTTCTATGTGCAGTAAAGTTCGTGTTTGCACCCTATCTGCTACGTGTCGTGTCCGTTCCTCCGCACGTCACAGAAAGACGAGCCGAAAGATAAAGAGGGATGCCTGGATACGCCAACCGGGCGCCCAAGGGGAAGAGGAAGAGCCGTCACCACCACGGCTCTTCCCCAGTCCGTCGCCACGAAGCCCCCGTCTCCGAGCAGGAGATGATGAGGAACCCCGTGTGCGCGTACATGCTCTGCGCGGCTCGGGAAACGGAGGACGCGGAGATGGCAGAAAACCTACGCCAATCCGCGGTCCGCATGTGGAAGGACCAGGACCTCGCCGCGTCCCTAGAGCCCCCGCACCGGGCGGTGAGAGGCGGCAGGAACAAACCCCCGCACGCGTCTTCTCCCGTGCCGGTGCCCGAGAGCGCAGAGCAGGGAGAGGATAGCGCACTGCTCCCGGTCTTCCCCAAGGAAGAAGAGACCGATGAGCCGTTTTGGGTGGGCATGGGCGCCTTTTCCCTCACCCCTCCCGAGGAAGAGGAGGAAGAGTCCTATCCCCCCTCAATGTGCTCAAAGAGCACGGTGGATTACGGAGGTGAGGAAGGCAGTCTCCCACCGTCGGAGGGCGAGACGGAGGGGACGGACTCCGAGGAGGAGGAGTATTCCCCGTCAGTGTGCTCACGGAGCACGGTCTGCTACGGGGAGGAAGACGTCAGTGCTCCGCCATCTGAGTGCGAGGCGACAGAGGTGGACTCAGAGGCAGAGGGGTACTCCCCGTCGGTTTGCTCGGAGAGCACCGTTCGCTACGGGGGGGATGACGTCAGTCCCCTTCCCTCCGACTACGGCGAGGAGAGCGAGGGGGAGAGCCCTCCGTCAGTGTGTTCGCTCCCGACAGTATACAAGGGTGGCGGGGGCGGACCGGACAGTTCGATCGCATCGGAGAGTGGGGATTCCTGCGAGGAGGAGCCCATGGAACACTCCCGATGCGAGACCCCCGCTTGGTCCATGGACTGGAGCGTGGCCGAGGAGGAGGAGCCGGAGATGGACACCACCCCCGATACCGGCTCCAGAGGGGGCTGGCCTGGCAACGGAGGGGGCCGCGGACCCAGGGGGTGGGTCGCCGCGAGCCCCGCCGGTCTCGCTGCATCCAAACGGGCCGCAAGCCGCGCTGCACCTCGCGCGTCTGCCCGAAGCATGGGTCCCAAGCGGTCAGACAGTCGCGCTGCACCTCGCGCGTTCGCCCGAAACACGGCCCCCAAGCGGTCGGACAGTCACGCTGCACCTCGAGCGCCCGACAGAGGGACTGCCCCCAAGCGGTCGGACAGTCACGCTGCACCTCGAGCGCCCGCCAGAGGGACTGCCCCCAAGCGGTCGGACAGTCACGCTGCACCTCGAGCGCCCGCCAGAGGGACTGCCCCCAAGCGGTCGACCAGTCGCGCTCCACCCAGCGCGTCCGCCGGCCGTGCGGCACCTGGCGGTGAGCGGGCGCAACAGGCGGGAGGAGCACCGCCTGCTGCAGCGTCTCCAGCCCCCGGAGCCTTCGTGCCACTACTGGCGTTGCCTCAGGCGGGAAACCTGGCTTCGGGACTGAATGTTTGTGTTCCGGTGTTTCTGTCTGTCCCCTTGTGTCTCCCTAACCCACTGTTCCCCTTTGTGCCATTGGTGTTTCATGTTCCAGTGTGTGTGTTTGTCAGCGTGCCATTGTTTAATGTTTTCTCCCGTCTTCCCAGGGAGGGTGTGCTAGAGCTGTTCGCGGCGGTTCCCACCGTTGGGGGTGACGGCTCTCGGAGGCTCGTGATCCCGGCCTAAAACATACCATCAAATGTTCATCTGCACCATGGATGTTTGTGATGAAGTCCAGTAGCAATGCATTTTCAGAATTTCATGCAGCCCTGCTTGCATCGGCAGCCTCACAGATTTGCTTCTCTCTGTGGAAAATGTTCACTTTCCTTGAGTGAAAAGAACAACTGACAATGCATCTTTCACACAGGTGTCAAACCTGTCCACAGAGGGCTTGTATGGCTGTAGGTTTTCTTTTCAGCAAAATAGGAGTTCAAGTGAACAGTGGTTTAAAGATTGATACTGACTTTTACCAGTGGAATAAGGTGTGTTCTTGTTTTGTAAGGAAACCTAGAGCCACACGAGCCCATTGAGGAGTTTTGATGCCCGTGATCTACTAAAATGAAATTAATGTTCATGATCATGACCTGCATTAGTTATTCCTGTAAAACAGACTAAATGAATACTCTACTAAACAACATCCGATATTATGTTGACCTTTTAAAGTTTCCTGGTTTTACCTTGGAGCTGAGGATGCATCACTGTCTGTTTATTTGCAAATAAATTCTTTAAAAGTCAGACAAAATGATTTTCTCAATTTTGTCTCTCATAATTGAGGTCTACCTATGATGTCAATTACAGGCCTCTCTCATCTTTTTAAGTGGGAGAACTTGCACAATTGGTGACTGACTAAATACTTATTTTCCCCACTGTATATTTTGGGCCGAGGTCAGCCCAAGGGTCCATCACGTGCACCAGCCCATGGGTCCATCACGTGCACCAGCCCATGGGTCCATCACGTGCACCAGACCAAGGGTCCATCACGTGCACCAGCCCATGGGTCCATCACGTGCACCAGCCCAGGGGTCCATCACGTGCACCAGCACCAGAGAGGTCATAGTGAGCCAGGTGTCTCGGTGTGTGTGTGCAACACACGTCCATGTTGAAGTATGTATGTAAAATACGAGGTGCATGTGTAACATACGAGGTGTGTTGGTAACATGGACACCTTGAGTGTTGTAACACCTCTTTGGTCAAGTTATAACTAATCTCTCAAGATTCACGATGAGTTCCAAAACATTGATTAAATAAGAATAGTGTCTCCTAGTCCTCACGGTTGGCGTCTGCATCATTGCTCTTGTCTGTCTTGGATCATGAGGAGAGGATCATGGGTATTGGCCTCCTTTACAGAACACAACACTGGTCTCTCTGGACTCAACCTGCTTTTGCTTGTAGCCACTTACTTGATAAGAGACACACAGAAGTTTATATTAAAGGGTATTAAAGAGTATTAAAGAGTATTAAAGAGTATCCATAATCTGCACCCACTAACGGTACGTTTGGAAACTGGTCAGACAGTAAACAAACACCATTAAACAAAGATCCACAAAGGCTTGCAAACTTCTGAAAGCACATGGCACAACCCTGAACGTGTCTTAGTCTTACATTTGCGTTACATTTACATCATACCTAATTTACATTTAAATTTACATTTACAACATTTAGCAGATGCTCCTGCACTGCGGAAGCCTGGGATACACGTGTTGGTAGATGATGGTAGATCCTTACACTACAGGTACAGGACAGTTCTGTTTGCTTTCACATAGTAGAGGCAACTAGCAATAGAGAATATATTAGAATATGCTAATTTATGGTAACTATATGTTCTGTGTACATCAGGCATGAGTACCTGGTTATAAGTCCAACATGGGTTGCATCATCTTGCTTCAGTGCAGAGTATGTCAGAGTACATATTGGCTTGCATGATAACTGTTACCATATGTAGAGCGTACAACATGTGACAGCAGCATCTATAACTATACTTTGATCTGTACAGGTTTGATTCAAACATTGTCTCAGTGAACAGGCTATAATCTTCTGTGTTTTAACTCCTGTTAAGTTTTATTATTCTGCAACCCTTTTTACGCCAAACACAGAACAGGCACACCTGCCTTCAGTGGGTGTTTTATTTTGTCACACTGTAAACTTCAAATTCCAGAGGACTGAAACATCTAGTTTCCTCAAACGCAATTTAATTTTAGCACGCTATAATGGAATTAAACACACCTGGCTTCAGTAAATGCTATTTCTTTTTGTCATGCAACTTCAACTTTCCCTTATAAAACTTCTGTTTACCACTTCTGGTGAGTTTAATAATCTGCTTATTTGGAGGTTTATTTATTTATTTGAGAAACTACTTGTGTGCGAATTTAAAAATGCCACAACAACACCTCCTCCAACAACACAACACCTCCCTCCATTAAAAAGCAACACAGACCCAATCACTTCAGCACCATGGACAGGGACCAGATATAAACTATACGTTGTATTCAATTATGCCTCTACACTGCTCTCCATTATAAAGCAATACAGAAGCACCACAAACAGGTACAAGGTATAAACAAACACTCTTGTAGTCATGAAACATTGAACTCAGAACTACTGATGCTTGAGTAACAAACATGTTTCTAGCAATTAAAATAAATCTAAATGTCTAAGTCATCAGATCGATTACAAGCAAATGTAGTCACCAATTAGCTGGTTGTTGAAATATGTATTGTTTGAGAATCAAGATGTCTTTGTACTATGTGTAAGTGTGTATTTGTGCTCTGTAACAGTACACACAGGAACCCAGTATTTACAGGTCAGTTTACTAACCTCTTGGCTTAGATATCTCCATAACTATCTGACATCTTACCATGGCTGGCCGTCCTTCATCTAAACCTGAACCCCAGTACTGATCCTGCCGTTTGAAAAAACCTGAATGGTGGATGTGGGAGTGGCCACTCAGTTTTCACAGTTTGCTCATGTTACTTTCATCACTGGGACATTTATATTTCCTTTGTACATCAGAACCATGTATCCGTTTGATCTGTCCAATATACGTTTAGCAGCAATGGCCAGTAGTTTTTTGTATTTTTGGAGGCACTGGCGTTTTCATCTTTGAGGAACTGCATTCAGACGAGGCTGCAATCACACGCCAATGCTCTTCAAGAACCAAAGTTATACGTGAGTACAGCTGTAGTGAATCCCAGCTTCTGGACACATTTGGTAATTTATTCAGCTGTTTAGTAACGTTTAAAGTAAAACGTTTTTTGTTCTCGTAGTAAAGAACAATTGAGGATTAATCAGCTGTGGCTGCTAATACTCCTCTCAGTTGAATTTTCCATGTTCAATTAGTGCACTAGTTTGATGCACTATGTACACATTCATAAAAGTTTGCCCAGTATTACGTTGCGTATTATTCAACGTGTGGCGGAAAGCAGCAAAGGTGTAGAGCTGGAATTAGAAAAACTGGGAATACTGGCAATAAAGAGAAATACATATTTGACCTGACATTAGCTTAATCACCAATATAGTGAAAACTATTTTATATCAGGCAAATATAGACAGTGGAGAAAATATTTAGTATTTCATGACTGAATACGGAGAGACAAGTTGGCACATAAAGAAAAACCCACACCAGAAACAGTTACAGAGTGATGAGTCCCCCCCCCCCCCCCCCCCCCCCCCACACACACACACAGAACTGCTCAGCATCAGACATCAGACTCACAGTGTTCTGCTGCAAACTGTAACTATGAAAATATTGAGTATGAAATATACAATCACTGATGTTTGTGTGTGTGTGTGTAAACTTGGAGAAAGCGGGACAACTTCAGGTCAGCGTTATTTTTTGTTTGTTTGTTTTTGCTTACACTGAATGTTCAAATTCATGAAACTCAATATAAAATAAAATACATTAATAATTCAAGGAGAAAACGAACAACAACCAACATTATTTACATAAGCCTCCTCATGTGCAAGAATATCCGTTTGGTTGTAAGGCAATGGTTGTTCCTACACTCTCTCACACGCTCGCAACTCCATTGGGCGTCCGTTTCCACGCGCTGTCGAGCAGCACTGCCTCATGGGAACTGTAGTTCCGAGTAGCACCGTTAAGGTTTCCCTCCTGCAGCGACTGCCTTGCCGGGGAGCGTCAGGGCTGGTCGGAGCAAACGCTCCTCCCCCACCCCTTGGAGAGCCAGCCCACTTTCCTCTGAGTGGGCGGGGCTTCATCACAATTGCTCTTTTTTTTTTGATAACACTCAAATGCAGTTCGCTGAAACACAGGTCAGCTTGTGTCGTCTGTAAAACATGGAACAAAGTCTGCAGAACGGCCCTTGGCTGGAGAGCATGAATGAATAAGCAGATACACATCCTCTTCTTTTGGGTTAAGTGCATATTAAGCGCACAGAATTATGGGGGTTGTAGTGAGGGGCTGTGGCCTCTGTTACATATACTTTACACACAACTTCTCTTCCTGTTTACCGCCTCTTTTGTCTTGTTTTAAAGCATTTGCTAAGTATGTTGAGCCAAACTAATGTCACCCACCCACATGAACAAAACAATGAGAGTGTGTTTCAGTGGTTTCTTTACTCGTGGTCTTTGTTAAGTAGAATATGTTAAGACGTGAGTCCATCTCTGTTCTGATCGGGAGTACAAACCCATGTTCATGCTTGTTCCAAAACACACAGACGAACCACACTTGCGGTTAAAGTCTTCCCATCGAAAGGGAAAGGACACTGTAGATTTCGTATGGGTATAAGGGTCCTCGTTTTCCGTCATCACACGGAGAGGAATGCACACATGTAAACACGCATGTAAACACACATGTAAACATGTCACATCAGCAACACGAAAATGTTTTTTTTTTTTTTTTGATTTCATGTTTTATAGGAAACCCCCCCCCCCCCCCCCCCCCCACACACAAACACCCAGACATATACTTAAATGAAAATGTGCACACCAGCACGCATGCAGCACACGCACGTATATAACACACTCACACGCACGTACGTATATAACACACACACACGCACGCATACAACACACATGCAGGCACACACAGTTTAGTTGAGGTATGGTGCGGCTAAAGCAGCTGTTTTTTGGAACCAGCCTCTTCCGTCGGTGGAGTTCGCCGAGTCATGCGCGTAAACGCGGGCGGGGAAACGTGTGCCTGCTGTCACAGGCGGGGAAACGTGCTGCTCATTTCAGGACCGGCAGCCCTTCTCCACGCAGCGTTGTGAGGACTCTCTCCATGTGAGGACGTTGTGGGTGTCTAAGCTGTGCTACGGAGGCGGGTGATGTGGGACACGTGATTGGAGGTTGGAGTCCGGTGGGTGGCGCTCTCATCATGGCCAGCCACGTGTGAGTGGAAGGAGGCGAGTCCAGTGCGGGGGCGGAGTCTCTGGGGGGTGTAGGAGGCGGGGCTTCTCGCGTGGACGTGGCTTGGCTCCGGCGTTCCGTCGAGCGGGCGGTTGGGATGCAGCGAGTCCCGGGAACGCTACTTACGCACGTGCAGCGTCTCCTGGAACTTGGTGCTGGTGTAGCGAATATGGAAGCCTTTCTTACTGATGGTGTCATCACTATGGAAGCGGATCAAGACAGCGTCACCCGCTGAGTACAGCTCCTCCCGGGGCTGGAGAGAGAGAGAGAGAGAGAGAGAGAGAGAGAGAGGAGAAAAGAGATTTTTATAATATATATATAATAAATTATATATATATATATATATATATATATATTATATATATATATATATTATATTAATAATTATAATAATATATTATATTATATAAGCATCCAATTTACAAATGTTACAGTCCCGCATGGTCCCATAGTTCAAACTAGCACACATAAATGCCCATACACACACACACACACACACACACACACACACACACACACACACACACACACACACACACACACACACACACACACACACACACACACACAGGGCCTCAGTGTTTACCCCAGAGCCACAGAAGCGCCCAAGTCTGGGCGCCTGGGTGTCGTGGCCGTCGTAGAGTTCGATGAAGTCGTAGCCACAGTCGGCCTCCTCCTCCACCTCGAAGGTGGTGAAGGTGAGCTCGATGCTGTAGCTGGCATCCGCCACCAGCAGCCACTCACACTCCGTGTGGCCCGGGTAGTTGGTGTCTCCAAACTGAGCGTGGGAGTACAGGTTCTTCTGCTTGGCCTCTGCTTTCAGCCTGCCTCCACACTCTACACACACACACACACACACACACACACATACACACACACACAGTTGTGCATTGTTAGCAATGAATCATGTAACTACTGGTTATTTACTAAAACCATATCAGTGATTCTTTTACTGCTTGGTTGTAGGCTTATCCCGATCCAATATTTGCAAAAATGCGTATCGGTATCGGATCGGCAGGCACTAGAAAATGCCAAACCGGACTCCATGTCCAGTTTTTTTTAATGAAAGTGCGATCCGGGTTTCCAGCGCACTCATTTAGATAATCCATTCCAGATTTTGCTGTGTTTTCGCCAGTGAGAGTAAAATCCGGTCCGCATTTTCCAGCCCACCTTCAGCACACGAGCATAGCATCTCTCCAATTTAGCTCAGTTGCATCTCCTAACCATTAAGACGGCCATGTAAATTTGATGTTATCGGTAAAAATGTCAGTTGTGTGGGATTATTTTACCTTAAAGGATGACAAAGACGAAGAGGTAGAGTGCAACATATGCCACAGTAAAGTCAAGCGTGGTGGTAAAGCTGTAAGAACTTTTAATACAACCAATCTAATCAAGCATTTAGCGAAATACCACCATAAACAACATGAAGAGTTTCTAAAGAAAACCGAATACAAAAAGATCCTACACCGAATAAAAAAAGGTCCTACACAACTAACACTGGCAGAAAAGTTTGAGAACCATGACAACTGCCATTGAACAGTGCCAAAACCCAGGGAATAACAAGTCATTTACAATATTATTTGCACTGCTGATGCCATTTCTGTTTGTTATTTATTATTTAGTCTATTTTGAGTTTATTAATTGCTAAATAAACAGGTCAGTTTCTCCTTACCAACCATTGTGTATTATTCAAACACACCTAATTCAGCTGGCTACTTGTTATCAACAGTAAAACGTTTTTCAAAATGAGTTTGACAACAAAGTAAGTTGGCTAAATAATTTTAATACATGCTCGAATAGGCCGGTATCGGCTGATATCGGTATCGGATCGGAAGTGCAAATGAATATCGGTATCAGTTCGGAAGTTTAAAAAGCTGGATCGGGACATCCCTACTTGGTTGTCCATTATTTCATTTACTATTTATTTGGTCAACACATACCTGGCAGCTTTTCTTCAATATTATTCAAGCACAACACACTAATTTATTGAACGTTGGTTTATGATCATGCCAGGTTAGTTCCAAAGCAGACCTGAATGTACGGTAATGCACAAATCAGCCACTAGAGGCCACTGTATATACAGTTTGGCTTATATGGCTGTAAGGGGAGTAACACTTTTCAGGCTCTCTAACAAGAGGTGTTGAAAATACTGTAATAAGACACCTAACTATTTAACACTGCTGTAGTCTGTCACTAAACTGGTCTGTTCCGGTCTGTTCTGGTCTATGTCTGGATCTCCCCGGCTGACCTGTGGTGTGCGTGGCCTGGAAGCCCTTGCGCTGCACGGAGGCGTCGGAGGTGAAGCGCAGGTGCATGCTGTCGCCCGTGGAGACCAGCGGCTCGGGCACGCGGCTGCCACACAGACGGCTGAGGATGGGCGCGCGGTCCGAGGGGCCGTCGAACGCCTCCAGGTGGTCGTACGCACATTCCTGGTGCTGCTCGATCTCCAACTCGCTGAACACCTGCTTGAGCAGAGAGAGAGAGAGAGAGAGGGAGAGGGAGACAATGAAGGGAGGAAAAGAAAGAAAGAAAAGGCATTTGAACAAGTTTCTTTCTCTGTGAGTGTTAAAGAAACTACATAAAGGAACTGTGATGATCTCTCTCTCTCTCTCTCCCTCTCCCTCTCTGTCCCCCTCCCTCTCCCTCTCTCTCTCTCTCTCTCTCTCTCTCTCTCTCTCCTTTCCCCTCTCCTCATCTCTGAGCACTGCCTGAACTATACACTTGCGTTACCAAACACTCACAAATGTCACCAAATCTATCTATCTATCTATCTATCTATCTATCTATCTATCTATCTATCTATCTATCTATCTATCTATCTATCTATCTATCTATCTATCTAGGCACGGTGTGGGGCGGAACTGAACTTCTCCACAGGTGTGAAGCTTCCCAGGCTTGATAAAGACTGTAAGTTCATTCTTGTGGAGCAGGACAGTAAAATTTATGCCCCATCTGCTCCATCCGCTAGAGCTCGACTCTTTACAGGTGCTTTTACTAGCATGCGCGAGTCTATAAATCTGAATCCTCCTTTAAAGGTTGGAAACATCGAGCCTGATTTCTCAGCAGGCATTGATTTAAGTGCCCCTCTCCCGTGTGGCCCCGCTGATGGACCCAAGAGCTGTCCGTTAACATGCCTGCTCTCACATGCCTGCTCGATGTGATTTAAAAAGGCGAGAGGGTGTTTCAGGAAGTGGGGGCGTGTGGCACAAACAGCTGCTCGCTGTACGTGGACACGGGTCTAATTTACTCGGTTAACAGAGTCATGGTATTAACGCGTGTGTGGAAACTATGTATGTGTGGGAACTATCTAATATGTGTGTATGTGTGTTTGTGTGCATATGTGCCTGTGTAAGAGTGTTTGTCTGAAATGGGAGTTTCTAAACTGACAGCCGGCGTCATGCCGTTCCACTGATCCTTCATGAGAACAGAGCAGGTGTTGTCCAGGGGGCGTGGCCGGGTGCTCAGGGTGGGCGTGGCCCTAGAAGGCGGAGTCTGGTGCGGGTGCTCACGAGTTTGACGCGGTGGCCGGGGGTGGCGCTGATGTCCCACGTACACTCCTTCCTGCTCGGGTACTTGTCGGGCCAGTTGGGGCTGCTGATGGTGCCGGCGGGGCTGTGGATCTTGTGCTCGCACTCCGCTGTGAAGGGGTCGAGTGAAGGGAGTAGGGAACGAGGGAGGGAGGGAAGGGAAGGATTTGGGACACATCAGTGGAATTAATCGTCCACCCACAAACAAAGGGAGCCTGCTGATTGGGTGGCTGGCGCTGACTTTAGCGGGTTAGTTCATTTGCGGGGTGACAGGGGAAACCTTAGCTGGGCGCTGGAAGCCACCGTGAGCCATGGCTTTGGGGGTGTGGTTTGGGGGTGTGGTTTGGGGGCGTGGTTTGGCTGCACTCCCAAGACCCTTCGCCTCCACCTCGGCCCACAGCCGTCACCCGAGATGCACTTTTAATAAAGGGGACGATATTTGTGAGCTGCCTTCAATGAGACACGGGCCCCGTGGCGAGAGTCTGTGCTCGTCTGCGGCTCTGATGGGGAACCACGCGAGAAACCTGAGTGTCTCGCCCTGTGGGACGGGAGGGGGGCAGAAAGACAAAAACGTCTCCACTGCACCACTCTGAAACCATGACTGAGGACGCACACTCAAAGGTCACTCCACCCTTCATTTTAAAAAGATATTTGTCAATTGTCAGATCACACATCTGTGTGTGTGTGTGTGTGTGTGTGTGTGTGTGTGTGTGTGTGTGTGTGTGTGTGTGTGTGTGTGTGTGTTGGTATTCATCACGTTGTGGGGACAACAATCTGTTTACACAGTCACGTCATGGGGACCTCTTGCAGTATGGGGACCAAAAATCAGGTCCCCATAAGGGAAACCCTTTTAAATGAATACAGGTACTATTCTGAATATGCCTATGGGTTTTTTAGAAAAAGCCCATACCACATGTTAACCAGTCAGTGTGTGTGTGTGTGGAGTGCTCAGTTTCGCCCCCTTTAGTTTCTGCCTGGTACTGCACTTCCTGCTCCACACACACACATGTTCCAAATATGGTAGTGTACCGCCCACTTTTTCCAAATATGGTTATGTACCGCCATTCCTTGTGTGGTCCTCATGAGGAATGATTTCAGCCACAAGCGGACATTTACAGTGTTAAAAACAGCAATCTACCTGACGAACAAGAAAGAATATTATTTGCAAGAGATGCCAGCTGAGGAGCTAAGAACTCAGAGGAGCAAAGGTACAACAGGTAAGCATATTTGTATGACAAATTGCTATTACCAGTGTTCATCCATTAAATTAGGCTAATGCATTTGCAGGATATGTAGGCTGAATGTAGGCCTTGAATGTTTTACTGTTTTTCTCCAGTTAGTCACAATTCAGAGTGAACTTTATGCTAAGTTTCCTCAATTGGGAGAAAGCTAGCTAACATTAACTAGATAGACTACATAGCTGGTTACATAAGCTAGACTTTTTTATCTATCTGTTATGCTAGCTAGGTTAGCTAATGTAGCTATATTTTTCTCCAGTTAGCTAGTGTTAGTCACAATTCAGAATGAACTTTATGCAAACTCTTCTTAACACTAGTCCTCCTAGTCCATGTAGCCCACTATATAATATTTGTAGTAATCGAACACTTTCTGTTTCCGTGTAATTAGCAAAGAAATTATATGGCACGATTAGCTTGATGCTAATGTTATATGGGAAATCCCATAGACTTGCTAGCGGAAATTAGCATTATGATGCCGTTGCTAATTTGCTTTCTAAAACATCAAGTACACCTTACTTTCTCATGTAGGAGCATCAAAGCACTTGAATCTTGCTCATTGTACATTTCTTATACTATCTATCTATCTATCTATCTATCTATATTTGTGTTAGAAGCATTTGATAGAAGCATTTGTGTTTCTGCTTGTTTGTGATCTAAACAGCAGGCTTGAATCTTGCTCTTTGTACATTTCTTATACTACCTCTCTATCTATCTATCTATCTATCTATCTATCTATCTATCTATCTATCTATCTATCTATCTATCTATCTTTGTGTTAGAAGCATTTGATAGAGATATTTGTGTTTTTGCTTGTTTGTGATCTAAACAGCAGGCTTGAATCTTGCTCTTTGTACATTTCTTATACTATATCTATCTATCTATCTATCTATCTATCTATCTATCTATCTATCTATCTATCTATCTATCTATATTTGTGTTAGAAACATTTGATAGAAGCATTTGTGTTTCTGCTTGTTTGTGATCTAAACAGCAGGCTTGAATCTTGCTCTTTGTACATTTCTTATACTACCTCTCTATCTATCTATCTATCTATCTATCTATCTATCTATCTATCTATCTATCTCTATCTATATTTGTGTTAGAAACATTTGATAGAAGCATTTGTGTTTCTGCTTGTTTGTGATCTAAACAGCAGGCTTGAATCTTGCTCTTTGTACATTTCTTATACTACCTCTCTATCTATCTATCTATCTATCTATCTATCTATCTATCTATCTATCTATCTATCTATCTATCTATATTTGTCTATCTATACACCACAATGTAGTACACGTAAATTCTAATAACAATGAAATGCTATATTTATAGAGTGATTGTGAGATATTGAGAATTATAGCATGCATACAGTCACAGCCAGGGAATATAAAACCTGGACATGATTTGGCTAGTCAATGTTCCTAAAACAATGAGTAAAACAGTTTAGATATTGAGCTAACTTAATATAAACTGCAGGGAGGTTTACTGCATCATTTGAGTGGTAACTGTGTAAGTGTAATGTAAATGTAAAAATGTAAATGTTCCATATTTGTCAATTGTGATTTTTCACCACAATCGAAATTTGTCCTTCGCTTTTTACCCATCTGTGCAGTTAGAATACACACACACACACACACACACTAGTGATTACTAAGGGGCTGTGGTGCACACATGCCCAGAGTGGTAGGCAGCCCTAGCCCTGCGCCCAGGGAGCAGTTGGGGTTAGGTGCCTTGCTCAAGGGCACCTCAGTCATGGCCTCAGGCCTGGGAATTGAACCCAGGACCCTCTGGTCACAAGATCAGTTCCCTATCACAGGACCATGACTTTGCTATGTGCTCTACCTCTTTCAGTGGCAAACACCACCTTTATGTTTGGTAGTTAGTAACCCTGTTAACAATGGGCATGTTAAGACAAGCACTGGACAATACCATACTGTATAGTGTATAGACTATGCCATGGACATAGTGCAGAGTAAAAAGAAAAGGTGTGTGTTTACATCATGTGAAGTGAGCAACCCATATGAAGTTATAGGCTACAACATTTTTTTAAATAGCTCACAATATTAAGTTGACTAATTTGATTTATATTTGAGTCTCGTCTATTCAAAGGATTTTCAGTGGCGATACTAGTCTAAGAGAATGAGAAGTCATAAATATCCAGTTCCTTTGCTTTTGATTGTATAATCATATAGCTAATAAGTTCAAAGTCCCAAATTGTATCTGAATCCAATACAAACCAAGTTTTGCTGAAATTTCTCTCTACAGTTTTAAATGGCCCCCTTGAGCATGCCATTTCATCGCTTTAGTTCAAAGACTGACAAAATTATGGTGAAGCACATCAACGAAATGAAAATTCATGCAAATTAGAGGTGAAGCACATCAATGAAATAAAAGGTAGTTAACAACTAACACAATCAATAATTGATGAACATTTAAACTTTGATTTTGTGGAAATATTTTCATATTGGTATTTCTCTTTTTTTCTTTATGTATTGATTCCTCTGAAAAAGACGGGTCATTTTGATGGCACAGATATCCAAACTATAGGATGAAAAAGACGATGTTAATTGAAACCCGCACCTTTGTTTGTTTGCTCTTAATGATAACAAAGAAGGAAAAGAAATCACCTGTGGAGTGATGACTATGGAGGTGAAGACCATCCATGGACAACCCAAGTATGTTGCACAGTACACAGTATACGAAATAGCTCAGTGTTGTAGAAAATAACAGGATTGTAGTTGAATGGACTACATCCATATATCTTCCTGAATATCTTTATTCAGGAAGCACACCTTCATTGAGTGTCAATAGAAGCTGTTAAAATTTTTTGTCTAAACAAGTGGTCATTTTATGTACCATTAATATCAATTTGACCATTTGGATTCAATACTTAATACCATTTGCTTACATAATATTCTAAAATGCAGGCAGAATTTGGTTGGATAGGCTGAAATATATACCTATGAATTAGGATTTTTTTCTCATTTGAACAAGTGATCAATCTATTTACATGTTATGCAGCATTTATATCAAATTTATAGTTTAGTTTCCTATTCTAAAGTGTTGTACATATGCAATGTGTTTTTCAGATGACCAGCATGACGGTTGATGAATAATTTGCATCCTTCCCTCCTTCCAAAGAACCAGAACGATGATTGCGCTCACCCAATCAACACTTATGAACAGGTAAAATTGTGTTTGCCACTTCAAGTTTAACTCTGCAGTCTTTCTTTGTCATATTTTTGTGTTTCAGGTTCTTTAAAAGGATGAAGGAAGACTTTTGTGGTGGCAATTTAGTATAAATCATTACACCAAACATTTGAATGTAATGCATCTTCAAGTGTGGCAGTAGAGGGATGTTTAGGGCAAAATTTAACCTTCACAGTGATTTCTTTCTTGGTTAATTATCACTCTTTTCTGGACACTGACGGCGTCCCCACAACACACGTTCTACACTGCAGTAGAACGTGTAAATCTCTGTGGAAACTGTGTTGAAAAATTGGGCAAAACGAGTCCCCACAAGGAACTGTAATACCTTGTGTGAAATGTCCCCACAAAGCCTGATGTATTCAAGATGTGTGAATGCAGGCAGAATTTGGTTGGACAGGCTGAAATTTACTATGAATTAGGATTTTTTCTCATTTGAACAAGTGATCAATCTATTTAGATGTTATGCAGCATTTATATCAATTTTATAGTTTAGTTTCTATTCTAAAGTGTTGTACATGTGCAATGTGTTTTTCAGATGACCAGCATCACGGTTCATGATGAATAATTTGCATCCTTCCCTCCTTCCAAAGAACCAGAACGATGATTGCACTCACCCAATAACACTTATGAACAGGTAAAATTGTGTTTGCCACTTCAAGTTTAACTCTGCAGTCTTTCTTTGTCATATTTTTGTGTTTCAGGTTCTTTAAAAGGATGAAGGAAGACTTTTGTGGTGGTAATTTAGTATAAATCATTACACCAAACATTTAAATGTAATGCATCTTCAAGTGTGGCAGTAGAGGGATGTTTAGGGCAGAATTTAACCTTCACAGGGATTTCTTTCTTGGTTAATTATCACTCTTTTCTAGACACTGACGGCGTCCCCACAACACACGTTCTACACTGCAGTAGAAAGTGTAAATCTCTGTGGAAACTGTGTTGAAAAATTGGGCAAAACGAGTCCCCACAAGGAACTGTAATACCTTGTGTGAAATGTCCCCACAAAGCCTGATGTATTCAAGATGTGTGAATGCAGGCAGAATTTGGTTGGACAGGCTGAAATTTACTATGAATTAGGATTTTTTCTCATTTGAACAAGTGATCAATCTATTTACGTGTTATGCAGCATTTATATCAAATTTATAGTTTAGTTTCATATTCTAAAGTGTTGTACATATGCAATCTGTTTTTCAGATGACCAGCATCACGGTTGATGATGAATAATTTGCATCCTTCCCTCCTTCCAAAGAACCAAAACGATGATTGCGCTCACCCAATCAACACTTATGAACAGGTAAAATTGTGTTTGCCACTTCAAGTTTAACTCTGCAGTCTTTCTTTGTCATATTTTTGTGTTTCGGGTTCTTTAAAAGGATGAAGGAAGACTTTTGTGGTGGTAATTTAGTATAAATCATTACACCAAACATTTGAATGTAATGCATCTTCAAGTGTGGCAGTAGAGGGATGTTTAGGGCAGAATTTAACCTTCACAGGGATTTCTTTCTTGGTTAATTATCACTCTTTTCTAGACACTGACGGCGTCCCCACAACACACGTTCTACACTGCAGTAGAAAGTGTAAATCTCTGTGGAAACTGTGTTGAAAAATTGGGCAAAACGAGTCCCCACAAGGAACTGTAATACCTTGTGTGAAATGTCCCCACAAAGCCTGATGTATTCAAGATGTGTGAATGCAGGCAGAATTTGGTTGGACAGGCTGAAATTTACTATGAATTAGGATTTTTTCTCATTTGAACAAGTGATCAATCTATTTACGTGTTATGCAGCATTTATATCAAATTTATAGTTTAGTTTCATATTCTAAAGTGTTGTACATATGCAATCTGTTTTTCAGATGACCAGCATCACGGTTGATGATGAATAATTTGCATCCTTCCCTCCTTCCAAAGAACCAAAACGATGATTGCGCTCACCCAATCAACACTTATGAACAGGTAAAATTGTGTTTGCCACTTCAAGTTTAACTCTGCAGTCTTTCTTTGTCATATTTTTGTGTTTCAGGTTCTTTAAAAGGATGAAGGAAGACTTTTGTGGTGGTAATTTAGTATAAATCATTACACCAAACATTTGAATGTAATGCATCTTCAAGTGTGGCAGTAGAGGGATGTTTAGGGCAGAATTTAACGTTCACAGGGATTTCTTTCTTGGTTAATTATCACTCTTTTCTAGACACTGACGGCGTCCCCACAACACACGTTCTACACTGCAGTAGAAAGTGTAAATCTCTGTGGAAACTGTGTTGAAAAATTGGGCAAAACGAGTCCCCACAAGGAACTGTAATACCTTGTGTGAAATGTCCCCACAAAGCCTGATGTATTCAAGATGTGTGAATGCAGGCAGAATTTGGTTGGACAGGCTGAAATTTACTATAAATTAGGATTTTTTCTCATTTGAACAAGTGATCAATCTATTTAGATGTTATGCAGCATTTATATCAATTTTATAGTTTAGTTTCTATTCTAAAGTGTTGTACATGTGCAATGTGTTTTTCAGATGACCAGCATCACGGTTCATGATGAATAATTTGCATCCTTCCCTCCTTCCAAAGAACCAGAACGATGATTGCACTCACCCAATAACACTTATGAACAGGTAAAATTGTGTTTGCCACTTCAAGTTTAACTCTGCAGTCTTTCTTTGTCATATTTTTGTGTTTCAGGTTCTTTAAAAGGATGAAGGAAGACTTTTGTGGTGGTAATTTAGTATAAATCATTACACCAAACATTTGAATGTAATGCATCTTCAAGTGTGGCAGTAGAGGGATGTTTAGGGCAGAATTTAACCTTCACAGTGATTTCTTTCTTGGTTAATTATCACTCTTTTCTAGACACTGACGGCGTCCCCACAACACACGTTCTACACTGCAGTAGAAAGTGTAAATCTCTGTGGAAACTATGTTGAAAAATTGGGCAAATCGAGTCCCCACAAGGAACTGTAATACCTTGTGTGAAATGTCCCCACAAAGCCTGATGTATTCAAGATGTGTGAATGCAGGCAGAATTTGGTTGGACAGGCTGAAATTTACTATGAATTAGGATTTTTTCTCATTTGAACAAGTGATCAATCTATTTACGT
This sequence comes from Brachyhypopomus gauderio, assembly GCF_052324685.1. Taxonomy (NCBI): domain Eukaryota; kingdom Metazoa; phylum Chordata; class Actinopteri; order Gymnotiformes; family Hypopomidae; genus Brachyhypopomus; species Brachyhypopomus gauderio. The sequence continues at coordinate 579,785 of NW_027506911.1, read as the reverse complement.
GTTATGCAGCATTTATATCAAATTTATAGTTTAGTTTCATATTCTAAAGTGTTGTACATATGCAATGTGTTTTTCAGATGACCAGCATCACGGTTGATGATGAATAATTTGCATCCTTCCCTCCTTCCAAAGAACCAAAACGATGATTGCGCTCACCCAATCAACACTTCTGAACAGGTAAAATTGTGTTTGCCACTTCAAGTTTAACTCTGCAGTCTTTCTTTGTCATATTTTTGAGTTCCAGGTTCTTTAAGAGGAGGAAGGAAGACTTTTGTGGTGGTAACTTAGTATAAATGATTACACAAAACATTTGAATGTAATGCATCTTCAAGTGTGGCAGTAGAGGGATGTTTAGGGCAGAATTTAACCTTCACAGGGATTTCTTTCTTGGTTAATTATCACTCTTTTCTAGACACTGACGGCGTCCCCACAACACACGTTCTACACTGCAGTAGAAAGTGTAAATCTGTGTGGAAACTGTGTTGAAAAATTGGGCAAAACGAGTCCCCACAAGGAACTGTAATACCTTGTGTGAAATGTCCCCACAAAGCCTGATGTATTCAAGATGTGTGAATGCAGGCAGAATTTGGTTGGACAGGCTGAAATTTACTATGAATTAGGATTTTTTCTCATTTGAACAAGTGATCAATCTATTTAGATGTTATGCAGCATTTATATCAATTTTATAGTTTAGTTTCTATTCTAAAGTGTTGTACATGTGCAATATGTTTTTCAGATGACCAGCATCACGGTTCATGATGAATAATTTGCATCCTTCCCTCCTTCCAAAGAACCAGAACGATGATTGCGCTCACCCAATCAACACTTATGAACAGGTAAAATTGTGTTTGCCACTTCAAGTTTAACTCTGCAGTCTTTCTTTGTCATATTTTTGTGTTTCAGGTTCTTTAAAAGGATGAAGGAAGACTTTTATGGTGGTAATTTAGTATAAATCATTACACCAAACATTTGAATGTAATGCATCTTCAAGTGTGGCAGTAGAGGGATGTTTAGGGCAGAATTTAACCTTCACAGTGATTTCTTTCTTGGTTAATTATCACTCTTTTCTAGACACTGACGGCGTCCCCACAACACACGTTCTACACTGCAGTAGAAAGTGTAAATCTCTGTGGAAACTGTGTTGAAAAATTGGGCAAAACAAGTCCCCACAAGGAACTGTAATACTTTGTGTGAAATGTCCCCACAAAGCCTGATGTATTCAAGATGTGTGAATGCAGGCAGAATTTGGTTGGGCAGGCTGAAATATATTATGAATTAGAATTTTGTTCTCATCTGAACAAGTGATTGGTGTATTTGCATATATTTAGGGCAGAATGTTTTTTCACAGGGATTTTTTTCTTGGTTAATTATCACTCTTTTCTGGACACTCACGATGTCCCCACAGCACACTTTCTACACTGAAGTGTGTAGAAACATTGGACAAAACGGGTCCCCACTAGGAACTATAATACTGTGTGTGAATTGTTCCCACCAAACCTCATGTATTCAAGATGTGTGAGCACAGGTAGTATTTGGTTGGGCAGGCAATCTTTTTTTCTTTAAGATTTCATAAAATCCCCTTTCATTAACTGAGTAGAATCTGTGTGCTGGGAAAAATTACATTTTGAAGAGGTAGAGGAATATTTTTCAGTCTACTTACATGCTGTGCACCATATGCATCAGAGTAACATTCTGAAGAATTGTACGAAAAAAAATTTAGACTTAACTGGCTCACACAAGGAACTGTAATATTGTGTTTTATCATGAACATGAAGTGTTTAAGTCTTTTTTCAAAAGTCTGTTCAGCTGTTTTTGTTTAATTTCATGTGAAACATTCAATACCATGTTTCTATTGCTTTTATTTATAGATTGCAACAGAGTTTCAAAATGACAATGAGATTTTTATTCCAAGATTAAGAAGAAAGAAAAGTATCATGGTACGTTGCGATTACGTGGGAAACAAACTTAGTTAAATTATTTTTTGTCAATTATTCATTGGATTATGTTCTTTAAATGACAAGAGCCTCTAAATGACGTATGGTCTCTAAATGACAAGAGAACAGTACTTGTCAGGTCTGACTACAATGTAAAATCTAAAACTATTCAGTTCATAATAATGTAGTAACAATAATGAATGATGAATAATGAATAATAATGAACATAATAATGTGAAATGTTGTGCTTTCAGACTTGTTCAATATACTGATCAGTTTTTACATCTCTGCAATTTACTTTATTATAAGCATATTACATATTCCTTTTTTAGATGGAAGATGTGGATCTCGGAAGACTGGTGAATCATTTGACACTTCATCAGAGAGTGCAGAAGATTATATTGCAGATACCACTTCTGAAAATGACAGTGAAACCAGCACTGTACTCAGACCAAGGACAAAACATCAGTCTGTTAATATGCTAGATCAGAGGTCACCAACAGGCGGACCGCGGTCCGGATCCGGACCCGAACGCAGTCCTGTCCGGACCCAATCTCATTCCTGATTAACTGGATACGGACCCAAATGCCATCCCATCTGGACCCAGAATAAATTGTTAAAAATATTTCTTAATTTTGACGGGAGAATTAATTTTAAACCGGAGCATTTATTTCAGATCTATTGAAAAAAACACTCCGTCACGAGTGTTACGTTCGCCAAACCCCCCACACAACAACTTACGTTCGCCACCCCCCATCCCGTCCCCCGGACCGCTGGTCAGAGCTATCTGCCAAATTTGGCCCGCGGAACAATATAGTTGATTACCCCTGTGCTAGATGTTTCTGCCTCAATGAGATTTCCTGTCTGTGACACCACAACTTCAGACAATATGACCTTTGACAGTCACAGCATCATTACATCTAATGTCAATGGAACAGAAGAACAAGTCAGTCAACATAAATTACACCATAGTCATCTCTTCTTCTGCTGTTGATGGTATGTATGGATTTACATGTACTTTTGAAGTACTACATCTTTTGTACTATTTTAACTTTCTTGCTTTCAGTGAAGTCCCAGCGTGTAAAAGAGTTTCAGCACTATGTAGTTTGTTAGATAAATAGCTACCTAATGTCTGTATGGGAGACAGTTTGTGGGATCATTTCTTGTCATTACATTGTGTGTACATAGAATGTGCATATCATTAGGGGCATACATATTTATTGACTGGAAGGTACAATGTCAATAACAAAATAACACACACACATCTAGCGACACGTAGACTCAAACAACGACGAGCACAGGACACTGCGCGAACGCACATTAAATAGACAAACCACATACACCTCACGTGATGACGAGACGAGCCACAGGTGAGACAGATGAACACTAGACGTAACCGCACCCACGGAGATCCACAGACGCAGACGAGTAGACGCAGACAACATAAACACACGCCCAAAAGGGAGGGGTCGGGGACCGTAACGTGACAGACTCCCCCACCAAGGGCACTACCCGTCCCGGGGTGCCAACAGGACTAAATGCCTCGAACCCACGTCGATGGGCGGATCTGAAGCGCTCAGTCCTGCGTCTGGGAGATGACCACCCTCGGTGTAGAGTCCGCCACGAACAGCCTAGAACACCCTCCCTGGGAAGACCAGGGAAAACACGTTAGACAGACACACTGGGACATTCACGAACACACAAACAGGAACATTCACACACAGAGGCACGAGAGGGAAAAGGGGATTCGGTAAACACACGGGGATAAACACGAACACAAGGACAGACAGACATGTAAACAGAGCCAGGCTTCGCACCTGGAGGAGAGCTGCCAGTGGGGAGAACCCAGGAGCTGCAGGCGCTGCGGTGGGCGGTCTTCTCCCCACCCTCGCTGCAAACCCTCCACTGGGTGCGGTGTGGCTGGCGGATACTCCTGCAGCCCTCTCTGTGAGCACGCTACTGGCTTCTTTGGGAGCCCTTGGGGGGCATGCCGCATGGTAGTTCAGCCGACCCTCTCTCTCTCTCTCTCTCTCTCGTGAACCACTCCAGGGCATCTCCCCTTCTCCTGGTGACCGCCCTCCGGACCTGGCAGTGGGGACATTGTCCTCGATCTCCATCTCCCCCTCACTGCCAAGGCACCAGCTCATGGGCTCTACCGGGCTCTCACCCCGGGAGTAGTCCATAGCGCTTGCCTCAAAGTATTCAGGGGAAACGCCCACCTCAGGACTGTTCCTCCCCTTCACGGTCCCGGCGGAGTGCTCCGAGGGGGGCGGACTCTCTTCCTCCTCCATGTATAGCTCACTGTCCATGCACTCTGAGCCACCCGAGCACACGGAAAGAGGATGGTCCTCCTCCTCTTCTTCCTCCTCACCGTAATCTACGGTGGGGGCGGAGCACACGAAGGGGGGATAGTCCTCGCCTTCTTCCTCCTCCTCGCCTTCCGATTCCTCGTCCTCGAGCTCACTCTCCGGGGTCTTAGTGGTAGAGCAGAGCTCGGCGACACCCAACCTCAGTGGCGAGAGGTCTCGGGAAGGAGAGGGGTGTCGCTCCCTCCACATCCGTTCTGCGGCTTCGCGATAATAGTCCGCCATCTCCACGGTGGAGGTCTCCTGAGCCTGATGCAGCATGAGCGCACATACAGGGTCCTGCTGCATCATCTCGGGAGTCACCGTGGCCTTGCGATGCTGGGCAGGGGAAGAGGCGTGGTGGTGCCTGCTGGGCCTCTTCCCCTTCTTGGCCCTGGTGGCATAGGCTGGCATCTTCGGCTCGTTGTTCTGTGACGTTGGGTGCACAGGCAAGGACGAGGCACGGAGTCCTATTTCCTTTTGCACGAACGTTACGTTTATTCACAAAAAGTGCAGACAGCGCACGTATACCACACACATCTAGCGACACGTAGACTCAAACAACAATGAGCACAGGACACTGCGCGAACGCACAATAAATAGACAAACCACATACACCCCACGTGATGACGAGATGAGCCACAGGTGAGACGGATGATCACAAGACGTAACCACACCCACGGAGATCCACAGATGCAGACGAGTAGACGCAGACAACATAAACACACGCCCAAAAGGGAGGGGTCGAGGACCATAACGTGACAAATATACATAAATTCAACAGTTCAGTAATATATAGATCTTATGTACAGTAAACTTTTTCCTCATTCTATTTTTACAAATGTTACAAGTTAATGCACTGATTAATTCCAGTGATGCACCAATTGTGTATTCAGCATTACAGTACATATGAAATGTCTTTGTAAAAAATATTTGTATAGAATCATTTGCAGTAGAGACACTGCCTCCTCCTGAGAGAAATGAAAGGCAGATGCCAGTATCCCATTCATACTTTTTTCCTCAACAAGTTGCAAATCTCTCAATTGCTCTGCTCATTAAACCAACCATTAAATCACAATAACCATGTGAGCTCTTAAACCAGACATTTTCTTAGCAGTGTATGATGTAATGGTCATAAATCTTGGGTTTTTTCTAGGAAAAGCCCATATGCTACTGTATATGGAGATGGGCGTAATATATATCATACATATACATATCCCAGTGTGTGAAGGGGGGATACCCATAACCAATGAAGCTTAAAGGATGGACCCTAAGAAGCCAATAAGGCTTATGGGAGGTCCTATGTTTTCCAAAAAAGGTGGCATCACATTTAAGGACAATGGTAAACCCAATAGGTTATATAATGGAAACTCTCAGAAAAGGTGTAGACTAAAAACAAAGTGATATGATTGGTCACTTTCACTTTTTGGATGAGGATAAAAGGGACTACAAAGAGGAGCAAGCCAGTTGTTCTTGAGGCAACTCCTTTGTTGGTACCCTGTGTGGTTGCAATAAAGTATTTCTTATTTTCTCTTTTTCACTTTCCTGTGTCCAAGTGTTGTTTCTTCACAGGCCTGACAAAATGTGTTTTTTGCCATGACATTTCTCTTTTTTAGATGTTTCCATCAGTCCCAGGTTTGAGTGTTTTGTTACAAAACTGTGGCAAAAAAGTGGCAAAAACACAAATGAGGTGCTTATGAGGTTTTAAAAAAATGTTTAACAGCAAATTGTTATTATTATATTGTTTAGTAGCAAATTATGAATATACTAATATAAGATGGAAATTCCAGCACACTCTTCCTAATCATTTCAGTTTCAAATCTGTTTTTCTGACCACTTTAGGGCAAAGCTGTCTAGAAGAAAACACCCTGGCAGCAACAGGCAGTGGAAGGCAGTGGAAAGCCACATGAATCGGTTAATCAAATCTTGTATTGTACCAGCAAAGAGTGACTGTGAGAAATGTTTGAGAGCAGAACCAGAAGCTCTAAAGAACCGGAACAGGCAGAATTGTTAATTTTATGTGTATAATCATATTATAGTCTACAAAAGAAAATTACAATTTAAGTAGTGTGAAGTGTGAAATGGTATGAAGTTTTTATTTTATTTTGACATGTCCCATCAAAAGATTAGCATTTTTCATAAAGGTTATTTTCATTTGAACAGTTTCAGTTTTGCCAATAACAAAAAAAAGGAAACGTGACTTTTTTTTTTGAGTAAAACTTTTTTTAGTTAAACTTGATGTGAGTTTCTTTTTTTATTTGATTTGTTGAATTTATTTATGAAGTTGAACTAAAACTGCAATTTAAATTGTAAGTGTAATGTCATGGTGTTAAATTAGTAGTTTTATTATGATAGTGTTTAACTGCTAGGTGGCTGACTGATTAGAGGTGTGCATTTGCACATTAACTAAAAACCTAATCTAAAAGCCCTATCCGGACGGGATTAGTTTTTCAGGGGGACGTCTGTGAAAAATATTTCACCCTTGTACTCAGTGATAAAACTCTTGCATCCGGACAGCAATTGAAAAAACAGGAGGACCCGCGAGTTTTTGGCTTTCTCGGTCACATGACATCGCCTTGTCACGTGATAGCATGTTTAATAATGTCACACTGCCAACTCTGATGATTCCTTTTTAACTTTTAACTTTACTACTGTTCAGTTCAGCATTTAAGATCTCCGTTTAAGTTAAGCTATTTTGTTAAACCAATACAGAAAACACATTATAAAAAATCGCTAATGAATGTAAATAGCTAAATAAATCCGTTAAATAAAATAAAATAAATCCATTAAAAAATCCAGTAAATCCATTTTCGCTCGCCGCTGTCTTTACGTGGATCTCCGTGAAAACGCGCGCCCAACGTGTAACTACGGTGCGTGGCAGTGGACATATAGCTGTTTTATTAAACGCGAGGTGATGTCTGCATGTATAAACTCAGACATGTGGATCCGGACGGGACTAAAATTACCAGACGACCACGGAGTACAGCGAAAAACAGTAGGTAATTC
>NW_027506911.1:557500-562500 GCF_052324685.1 Brachyhypopomus gauderio | reverse complement strand
ATACTTGAGTAAAAGTACAAGTACTCTATCAAAACATTTACTTGAGTAGAAGTTGAAGTGTTCTTTAAAAACTTTACTTAAGTAGAAGTACAGAAGTATTCAGCATTTTTTGTACTTGAGTATTGCAAGTAGTTTAGTCTAAAATTTATTACTCAAGTACTGAAAGTAAAAAGTACAAGTATTGTGTTTTGAATTAATTAAAGAAAGCCATCAAAGTTTGATTATCAATTGTTTTTATATATCACTTACAAATCAAAGATGTCAAAGATCACAAATACAAGTGTTCTGTATGTACTTAAAAAACTGGGGTTAACACTTCGTACACAAAAAACAGATAACCTATGTCCCGCTACGTTGTAGGTTTGACGCAAAAGTACAAATTCGCCATAATTTAGCTGAGAAAACGAGGTGTATTTTGGACGTAAAATCCGTCCGTCGGATTCTAAGGGTGAGCTTACTGCCCTGCGTTTACCCCCAATAAATGCCCTTACCCTATAAAAACACTACACTATAAAATGGGCACATGATTAGTCAGCACGTCACCTTTATTGCCAGCTAATGTTAAGTGAATTCTGCAGCACGCCATGAACATAATTAGGTTAGTTAGCTAAGATATCTAACCTAACTAGTGCTTACTGCGCTCTTCTGCTGTTACCAAACACGGTACCATCTCTTTTAATGAGATAAAAAGCGAATTATTTGGAATAATTTCAAATATATGTGTATTTGTATAAATATGTAAATGAAGCTGAAGGTGCTGGAAAATACTGAAAATGGACCTTCAAAGTGCTGTACAAGTGCATGAATTCCACCTTGTAACTTCACACGCACAAAAATCGAGAGGTGCACGACCTCGCGACGCGACTGCGCGCGTGGTTAACGCGCATGGGCGGAGCCACCGCGATTGCGTCATTTTTGCCGCGCGGACCCTTCCCGCAGTAACAGCGTGTCAAGTGAACCTAGATTACGAAGCTCAAGTGTTCAGTGAAGGCAGCAGCAGAGTTAACGAGACGCGACCGGAGCATGCGCAGTTTTCATAAGACAGCCTGATCGCTTGACCCGGTGACAGCGCCAGCTAACATGTATATAATTGTAACGAGTAACTATACAGCACGTAAAAAATATATCGGAGTAAAAGTATTAAACTGATGGAAAATATGTAGTGAAGTAAAAGTGGAAGTAGGAGAAAAAAATAATACTCCAGTAAAGTACAGATACAGCATTTTAGTACTTAAGTACAGTAGCGAAGTAGTTCTACTTCGTTACTATACAACTCTGCTCAAATCACAGGGCCTGTATTCTCCCCTCTATTAACTCTACTGCACTAACTCAAATCACAGGGCCTGTATTCTCTCCTCTATCAACTCTACTGCACTAACTCAAATCACAGGGACTGTATTCTGTCCTCTATTAACTCTACTGAACTAACTCAAATCTCAGGGCCTGTATTCTCTTCACTATCAACTCTACTGCACTAACTCAAATCACAGAGCCTGTATTCTCTCCACTATCATCTCTACTGCACTAACTCAAATCACAGGGCCTGTATTCTCCCCTCTATTAACTCTACTGCACTAACTCAAATCACAGGGCTACACCAGCTCCTCTCAGCAGCCGTGTGCAGCTGGTTGTGCTTCACTGGCACTCGAGAGAAAACGAGTGCTGGAGACCTGGCCAGAAAGACACGTCATAACCGAGCAATAATCGGTTGAAAAAGCCCCCATGAGGACAGGTGCAGTGGAGCCGTTTCCACGGCTGCCACCAGATCGGTGTGGGGAGGTACAGGGGAAACCGGAGCCGGTAGAGTCCCGCGGCGAGCCCAATGCTTGGCTGCTGCGGGAACACCGGAAGGTCACGACGAGAAACGGAGGCGTTCTGAGTGTTGGCGTCGAGAGTCGTGTCCCACACAGGGGGCTGTGTCCCGGACACGGGGGCCTGACCGGGACATGGGGGACATCTCGGGATGAGAAGACACGTGGTTTTGCTGTGTGGAAGCAGCTCCATCCCAGTTTGCTTGTTTAAATGTTAAATCTGTTTTTTTTTACCTGCTTAAGTCTTACGCCTCAACAAACTACAGCTTTGCTTTATTTCGCCCGCCACAACAAATGTGATGGATGCATTTCCGGTTTAGGTGAGGGCATCAGGTTTCATGATGCGGTAATTATTAGTGTTTATAGGGAATGTATGCACATTTCAAATAATGTAGCTGAAAATGTATTACCTTTAAAGAAGTTTGCAGCAAAGCCAGCTTTGTTGACAGTTCCATCCGAGACAAATTTCATCCACAGTGTGTTGGATGTAGAGCGAATATCTTCAGGTTTGTCATAGCCACAGAACCGACCAATCAGAGGGCTGTTCTCGGACAGGCCATCTCGCACCTCCAGATAGTCATACGCACAGCTATCGTGCCTCTCAATCTACACACACACACACACACACACACACACATGCTCAGTCATCACCTTCAGAACCCACATGCAGAAACACAAACATCTCATCTATTCTTTATCGTGCCAACAGCACCTTAAGTGTTTAACTAACATTCCAATGAAAACAGGATCTCACATACCAGACGCATGTGTGTGTGTGTGTGTGTGTGTGTGTGTGTGTGTGTGTGTGTCCTGGTATGCCAAGGTCTATGGGTTAGTGCCCTGTCTTCCTTTGGTTAGTACGTGTGCATGTGGAGGTGAAATGAGAGTTTTCCATCCTGCCTTTGTGAGTGTCTCTCTCTCTCTTCGCTCACACAAACACACACACACACACACACACACACACACACACACACACACACACACACACACACACACACACACACGTACATCTAAGTAAAACATAGAACATCTTCCTTTTCACTCTCAAAGCATGTCTGTGACCTTCTCCTGCACTCTAGCCTATAAATGAGCCTATAACATCAACTATACCACCACCACTGTACCACACACACACACACACACACAGCACACTTATACAGCTACAGCACTACAGTACACTTAGATGAAGATTACACTCTAATCTGACAGAGACAGAGAAATAGAATGACAGAGAGAGAGAGAGAGAGAGAGAGAGAGAGAGAGAGAGAGAGAATGAAGTGAAGTGAAGGAAGAAGGAAGTGGGAAGGGAGAGAAGAATGCATGAGGTGCTGTGAAGAGAAGAGAAGGTGTAGATCTTGCTGGGTGGAGTTGCACCTCGAAGGCCTGAAAGCTGAGAGCCACGCTGTAGCCCTGCGTCACGGAGATCCTCCACACACACTCCTTAGAGGGCCTGTAGTCGTCTGGGTAGTTGGGAGACTGGATCTGCCCCGAGTCCTTACTGATCTCACCTCCACACACCGCTACAGATGGAGAGAGAGACAGGGAGGGGACAAGAGAGAGAGGGGGAGAGGGAGAGAGGGAGGGAGAGGGAGAGAGAGAACAGTATATTTTGAGCCATGATGCACATTATAAGACAGAGGCACACAGCTTAACTGAAGTTCCCATCTGAAGTACACTGGCTGCCTCGGCCCTGTGTGTTCCTCTCCGTTTAGTACATGCAGGAATGAGCCCTGCTGGACGGAGGGTGGAGGGTGGAGGGTGTAGCTCTGGGCCGGAGCTACGCCCGCCAGACGGGGGACGCACCTTCGTAGACGACGGAGAAGCCCTTCCCCACCCAGTTACTGCTGCTGCGAAACTCGATCCACATGCGGCTGTCGGTGGAGAGCAGTGATTCTGGAATCCTATCGCCGCAGAAACGGCCTGTGCATCATAAACACACACACACACACACACACACACACACACACACACACACACACACATGCACGCACGCAACAAAAGTGCAGAGAGACGCGATCAGAGATATTTTAGAAGTGCTGGCACATAAAGCCCTTCAGGGCTGCGCTGGAATCATGTTTTTGTTTCCCACTGTCCCTAAATTCCCAGCGGGTGCAGGTCTGTCCGGCCGCGTGTACCTAGCAGAGGGGCTTTTCTCCAATATCCGTCTCGCACCTCGATGTAGTCGTACCAACACAGACTGCTCTTATACAGGTCCATGGTGGTGAAGTTGAGAACAATCTAGAGGAGAAACACCAGCGGTTGAACAGCTTGTAAAAAGACAGAAGATTCCAAATATCACGTTGCTAGGCAAGCAGCGGATGTGTGTGTGTGTGTGTGTGTGTGTGTGTGTGTGTGTGTGTGTGTGTGTGTGTGTGTTACCTTCTCCCCGGGTGTGACGGAGATCCTCCAGACGCAGTGTGTGTATGAGGGATAGCCGTTTGGGTAACCGGGGGAGGAGAAGTTGCCCGCCGAGTCCTGCAAGGTCTCTCCGCACGCTGGGGGAGAGAAGGGGGGTATGGGCGGTTACCTACGGGGCGGTTACCTACGGGGCGGTTACCTACGGGGCGGTTACCTACGGAGCGGTTACCTACGGGGCAGTTACCTACGGGGCGGTTACCTACGGGGCGGTTACCTACGGGGCAGTTACCTACGGAGCGGTTACCTACGGGGCAGTTACCTACGGGGCAGTTACCTACGGGGCGGTTACCTACGGGGCGGTTACCTACGGGGCAGTTACCTACGGAGCGGTTACCTACGGGGCAGTTACCTACGGGGCGGTTACCTACGGGGCGGTTACCTACGGGGCAGTTACCTACGGGGCAGTTACCTACGGGGCGGTTACCTACGGGGCGGTTACCTACGGGGCGGTTACCTACGGGGCAGTTACCTACGGGGCGGTTACCTACGGGGCAGTTACCTACGGGGCAGTTACCTACGGGGCGGTTACCTACGGGGCAGTTACCTACGGGGCGGTTACCTACGGAGCGGTTACCTACGGGGCAGTTACCTACGGGGCAGTTACCTACGGGGCGGTTACCTACGGGGCAGTTACCTACGGGGCGGTTACCTACGGGGCAGTTACCTACGGGGCAGTTACCTACGGGCGGTTACCTACGGGGCAGTTATCAGCAGCACCGCCTGCATGTGTCTAGAAATCAGTTCACTCATTTTACTGGTGCCAGTGGAAGT
>NW_027506911.1:545000-552500 GCF_052324685.1 Brachyhypopomus gauderio | reverse complement strand
CAAAAGTTCAAGTAACACACTGCATAGGCTGTATAGTATACAGACACACACACACACACACACACACACACACGGTCCTAATCTCTGCTTCAGTCAGGACACTATTTATATTGTGGATTAGAGCACCCTAACCCTTTACTTTCCCAGATAAACTGAGCAAACCATACATGCATACACACACACACACACACACACACACACACACACACACACACACACACACACACACACACGCACACACACACACCATCTCACAGAGGAACAGTAAACCACTATATATGACATACAGCACATACACCCACATGCATGCAGAGAGGGGGAACATGTGATGATATTACATCATTCCCAGTTGATAAGACATCCATGATTTAAGAGATAGTGAAGCACTGTGTTACTCAGGTTACATTTACATTCACAGGATAGGAATCGTTACCTACTACAGTGTATCTGTGCCATACTCGTGGAATTGTGGTAAATAATGATTATTTATCTTGTAAATATACATTTCAAAATTTTTATTTCCTAAACTACTAAATGTAAATTCTTTATATTGTGATATACACAAATAACATAACAAACATAACAAAGCAACACACAAGAAGACACTGGCTGCTATCCCATAATGCTTCACTGCAATTAGATAAGAGCAGCATGTAGGTCAGCGGCGTCATGCGAACGCACCCCACATTAAGCCCGGACTCAGACCCAGGGTCTCTGGACTCAGGGTCTCTGGACTCAGGGTCTCTAGACTCAGGGTCTCTAGACTCAGGGTCTCTGGACTCAGGGTCTCTGGACTCAGGGTCTCTGGACTCAGGGTCTCCGGGTCCGACATGGTCCACTCATCCAGCTGCTCACCTGGGCCTCTCTGCACCTGCGCTGTGCATCACACCGACTGCCCCAGGACACTCGCCGTTTAGCCGAAGGGGGCGGGGCATAAAGAATGGGCTTAACGAAACACTGGGTAACAATGTAGTGCATGTTCTCAAATGCCATTTTTCTGCAAATGTTACCCAGAAATGAGGGGATGTGTTTTCTCCAACATGTGTAGAGGTGTATATGTCTATATTAGACATGTGTGTATCTGCCATGTAGTGTGAATTATTGAGTGAATAAGGTAAACCATCATAATGGAAGAATTATTGTTTTCCTACTTTTCAAACCCCCCCTACCATGCTGGCTTGTTAGGATGCCATTCCGCAGAACAATGGCCCACCTGCTCACCGTGGTAACGAGGCAGGAAGGAAAGCTAAGCTGACTGTAGTAAAGTAGTCTCCTCCGACACACACGCACACACGCTGATTTGTTTTGAAAACACACACCTCACAGGATGCACACATAACAATGAAAGGTGAATGAGTAAGAGAGTAAGAGTTTGAGTCGTGTGTGTGTGTGTGTGTGTGTGTGTGTGTGTGTGTGTGTGTGTGTGTGTGTGTGTGTGTGTGTGTGTATGTGTGTATATGGGTGTGTGTGTATGTGAATTTGTGCACGTATGTGTGAATCCATGTGTGTGTCAAAGGAAATGGCTTTACTACAGTCTTTGAAAGTTTTCTTTGTTTTTTCAAGATCAGTGAAGATCGGAGCCCCTGATCTGAGGGAGTACTGCAGGGGTGAGTCTTAAGCCCCTGATCTGAGGGAGTACTGCAGGGGTGAGTCTTAAGCCCCTGATCTGAGGGAGTACTGCAGGGGTGAGTCTTAAGCCCCTGATCTGAGGGAGTACTGCAGGGGTGAGTCTTAGGCTCCCAACAGTTCACTTAAACCTGCATATATGACCTCATATATGACCTCTCCACATTGTATGACCACTGCCAGCCTCCAGCCTCCAGCCCAGCTCCGAGCTCCCTTCTCTGCTCCTCTCTCCTTTCTCTGCTCCCTGTTCCACTGTCCTGTGTGCTGCTGATTCAACTATATTAATTACTTTGCCCTTTTTAGCATAGCCATGGTATTCTTTACCATCCAGGAACCTGCCAAAGTCAACCAGCTCAGTAAATGATGTCATGTGACAAATTAAGCATCAGAAACCTGGGAAATGAGTCTTAAGTGAGCCACGTAAACACACACACACACACACACACACACACACACACACACACACACACACACACACACACTCACACACACTCACACACACACACACACACACACACACACACATGAATACACACATACATGTACATATACACAAACATACACACACACATATGAACACACACACACACACACAAACACACATGAATACACACATACATGTACAAATACACAAACATACACACACACATATGAACACACACACAGACACACACAGATACAGCCATGCACGCATGAAGTCTTACCCGCAGGGTCGGTAGGTGAAGACAATGTAACTCTCCTCGTCCGTCTTTTCTATGAACGTTACACAGGTCTGTTTCTCCCAGTGTCTCATGGCCTGTTTGAACATTGCCCTCTGACTGCCTGATGAAGACACACAGGCAGGATTGAAGAGGATGAAGAGCACACACACGGCATTACACAGATATTCATCACACCACACATCCAGGGTCTTGGAGATTCAGCATTCTGCACACATAACGAATACACAGATATTTATGTGTGCACATACACTAGCAGTCAAAAGTTTAGACACAACTACTCAAAATGAATGAAATTATTATGCTTCAATAAACAAAGATCGACTATCTTAGATAATAGATCCTTTCAAGTAATTATCCTATATTTTGATGACTGATATATTTTCATGAAGCAGAACCTGATGCTTGTACATCCATCCTGAGGACCTTCTCACACATGCGGAGCACTTGTGGAGTGAGGAAGCAGTATAAACCATGGTAAAATGTTGACTTTTAAAAGAAAAAAACAGTGTACTACAGCTGGTTTCCAGAGAATCAGAAGGGTTCAGATAGAGTTCCTGCATCAGCTGTACAAGCAAAGTGGTTCTGAACATTCATTTCATGGGTTTTTTCGGTTCTGGGAGTACAGACCAGTTCTCTGCTTGCAAGCTTCCTAACTTCAGATCTACAACTGGCAAAGGCATCACATGAATAATTAATACAATGTCCATTACCATATCAAAGCCTCACCGCTGGAGGCAACAAATACTTAATTCTGAAGGTGTTCAACAAAATGATCAACAAGCCTTTGGTTTCTCCAATATAAACAGTTTATTGATCACATCTCTTGCAAGACAACTGACAACTCCTGCAGTAAAACAAGAGTGGTTGAGAACTACTCTTCCTGCAGTAACACATGAGGAGTGCTTGAGAACAAGATTTCTGACCTCTGGCTACTTTTCTGCACCTGTGTTATTAAGTTGCCTGTGTTATATACTCTTTTTATTAAAGTATATTTTACTCTAGATCTGCAAGTGTCTGCCTCATCCATGTCACAGACACACACACACACACACACACACACACACACACTCAGGGTACTGACCAGGGTCATTCATAACTACACAACACACACACACACACACACACACACACACACACACACACACACACACCCAGGACACTCACCAGTGAAGTTGCCTCCTATAACGTAGGGGATAACTCCTCCGGGCCAGATCCGCTCTGCTCTGGAGGTGGCAGCTCGTGGCACTCGATATTTACCCCCTGCCCTGACTCTCCCTCTGCCCCTGCTGCCCCTGCTGCCCCCACTGCCCTGGCTGGTTCCAGAGCCCCCAGTCCGCAGGACAGCTGGGGAGCCTTCCTCCTTACTAGCATTCTTAGTCCACGAATCTGTGAGAGAGGGAAACAGTAAGAGACAGAGACAGAAGAAGAGAGAGACAGGGACAGACAGAAGAGAGAGAGACAGGGACAGACAGAAGAGAGACAGACAGGGACAGACAGAAGAGAGAGACAGAAGAGAGACAGGGACAAACAGAAGAGAGAGAGACAGGGACAGACAGAAAAGACAAGGACAGACAGAAAAGAGAGAGACAGGGACAGACAGAAGAGACAGGAACAGAGACACAGAGAGAGACGGACAAAAATAACTATTAAAACAGCATTTACAAAACGGAGCTATTAGAACTGCTTATGTTCTGCTGAAATTGTACCAAATTTCATTGCTTTTGCAATATTGCACTACACACACACACACACACACACACTAGCCATTGAGTGTAGCACAATTGTAGCCGCGTCATCTTGACCTGACGTGACAACACAAACACATACACACAGGCATGTTTTTGGACATACAGTAAACAGCAGACTGTTCACACTGCCAACACCCCTACACTGTCTACACTGAGAGCTATGAATATAACCACCCCCACATGGCTTCTGCTTATGAGCTTTAAGGAACGGGGGGATATTAAACTCATAACGCCTCTCCGTGAGTGAGCACCCTGCAAACATGCAGGATAACCAAGCTCAGTAAAGGTCAGAAGAGCGGACAGACAGATGGAGAGAGGGACAGGCCCAGTGATACCAGGTTCGCGGTTTTCACGCCAAATTGGGCTTGTTTGAAACTCCTTCCGCGGGTAAAAATTCTGGGGTGCGGTTCTTTGGGCTACTTTTGAGTTGGGCCACTGCGGGAGTTACAAGTCAACACTAAGAATGGCGATATAATACTTAATTTGTCTCCATTTTAACACTGCTTCCCCGGTCGACAATTTACACCCCCCCCGGCAACACTGGACAGGCCCTCATATACCCATACAGACATACAGAGGCTAACGTACCCAGCCCCAGGTGACATACAGAGGTAAACGTACCCAGCCCCAGGTGACATACAGAGGCTAACGCTAACAGCCCCAGGTGACATACAGAGGCTAACGCTAACAGCCCCAGGTGACATACAGAGGCTAACGCTAACAGCCCCAGGTGACATACAGAGGCTAACGTACCCAGCTCCAGGTGACATACAGAGGCTAACGTACCCAGCCCCAGGTGACATACAGAGGGTAACACTAACAGCCCCAGATGACATACAGAGGCTAACGCTAACAGCCCCAGGTGACATACAGAGGGTAACACTAACAGCCCCAGGTGACATACAGAGGCTAACGTACCCAGCTCCAGGTGACATACAGAGGCTAACGTACCCAGCCCCAGGTGACATACAGAGGGTAACACTAACAGCCCCAGGTGACATACACAGGGTTGCCAACTTTTGAAGATCGCTTTGCGTGAGATTTGAACCCGGAGGAGAGGTGGCGAGCGTAAGTTGTTGACGGGGGGGGTGGCGAGCGTAAGTTGTTGACGGGGGGGTGGCGAGCGTAAGTTGTTGACGCGGGGCGGGGAGGGGGGCGTAAAATGGACACAAATATGTATAAGGGTGGTTGGCGCCAAAGCGAACTAGTAACTCATTGAATCATAGATATGGATCAGAGGTAAATAAACTAGATTTTTTTTTTGGCGTGAGATATCGGAAGTGTGGCGTGAGAGCGTATGAAAACGGTCAAATGCGTGTGTCTCACGCTCAATGCGTGAGAGTTGGCAACCCTGCATACAGAGGCTAACGCTAACAGCCCCAGGTGACATACAGAGGCTAACGCTAACAGCCCCAGGTGACATACAGAGGCTAACGCTAACAGCCCCAGGTGACATACAGAGGCTAACGCTAACAGCCCCAGGTGACATACAGAGGGTAACACTAACAGCCCCAGATGACATACAGAGGCTAACGCTAACAGCCCCAGGTGACATACAGAGGGTAACACTAACAGCCCCAGGTGACATACAGAGGCTAACGTACCCAGCTCCAGGTGACATACAGAGGCTAACGCTAACAGCCCCAGGTGACATACAGAGGCTAACACTAACAGCCCCAGGTGACATACAGAGGCTAACGTACCCAGCCCCAGGTGGCATACAGAGGCTAACACTAACAGCCCCAGGTGACATACAGAGGCTAACGCTAACAGCCCCAGGTGACATACAGAGGCTAACACTAACAGCCCCAGGTGACATACAGAGGCTAACACTAACAGCCCCAGGTGACATACAGAGGCTAACACTAACAGCCCCAGGTGACATACAGAGGCTAACGCTAACAGCCCCACGTGACATACAGAGGCTAATGCTAACAGCCCCAGGTGACATACAGAGGCTAACGTACCCAGCCCCAGGTGACATACAGAGGCTAACGCTAACAGCCCCAGGTGACATACAGAGGCTAACGCTAACAGCCCCAGGTGACATACAGTGGCTAACATACCCAGCCCCAGGTGACATACAGAGGCTAACGCTAACAGCCCCAGGTGACATACAGAGGCTAACGCTAACAGCCCCAGGTGACATACAGAGGCTAACGCTAACAGCCCCAGGTGACATACAGAGGCTAACACTAACAGCCCCAGGTGACATACAGAGGCTAACACTAACAGCCCCAGGTGACATACAGAGGCTAACACTAACAGCCCCAGGTGACATACAGAGGCTAACGCTAACAGCCCCACGTGACATACAGAGGCTAACGCTAACAGCCCCAGGTGACATACAGAGGCTAACATACCCAGCCCCAGGTGACATACAGAGGCTAACGCTAACAGCCCCAGGTGACATACAGAGGCTAACGCTAACAGCCCCAGGTGACATACAGAGGCTAACATACCCAGCCCCAGGTGACATACAGAGGCTAACGCTAACAGCCCCAGGTGACATACAGAGGCTAACGCTAACAGCCCCAGGTGACATACAGAGGCTAACGCTAACAGCCCCAGGTGACATACAGAGGCTAACGCTAACAGCCCCAGGTGACATACAGAGGCTAACGCTAACAGCCCCAGGTGACATACAGAGGCTAACGTACCCAGCCCCAGGCGTCGTATTCTGTCCAGGAGAAGGTATAATGATCCTCGCTTTTTAGCGTTGTGCTCCCCCACTCCACCTGAGAGAGACAGAAAGGAAGGATGTGAGGAAAGCACAGGTGTGTCGTGTGTGAGGACGCAGTGTGACGGAGACGCTGTGACAGCGTTTGGAGGGTGTTATGTGTCCCAGGTGTAGTCTAGCGGGGAGCATTTATTCCAGCATTATGAGAGTGTTATGAGCAGCACTATAGTCAGCCCGTGATTCAAGGGTGGGCTCGGTGTCATCTCCACACCTCTATTATCTCACCATCATCTTTACATGTGATCCCTCCACTCGTCTTGTCTTTCTCTCTTATTGGCAGTCCTCTTCCTCTCTCTCTTTCTCTCTTTCTTTCTCTCTTCCTGTCCTTCACACCTACAAAACTTTCCTGTCCATCCCTTTAATTTCAGGACCTTGCTCTTGGTCTCTCTCCCTCTACTCTATCTCCTAGTGTCAGCACTCTCTCTCTCTCTCTTTCTCTCTCTCCCACTCTCTCTCTCTCTTACACACACAAACACACACACACACACACACACACACACACACATGTTCTTTCCCTCTCCTCTCTCTCTCTCTCCCTGGAATGTCGTAGCAGACAGGAAAGTCAGGAACAAACAAAACTCGCCAAGTCGAAGGAGCAGGAAAAGGCTGAGGTTAGACACACACACACACACACACACACACACACACTACCCATGAACTCTAA
>NW_027506911.1:532500-535000 GCF_052324685.1 Brachyhypopomus gauderio | reverse complement strand
CAGGATCAGGCTGCGAGAGGGATGCCAATTTGTGTGCAATGAAACTGCAATGTGCAGAGAGAACACAAAGGTAAGACACTATGACTGTATGGCCATGAACAAACACAGAGAGAGGACAGACAGAGAGACAGGCAGAGAGAGACAGGCAGACACACACACACATGGAGGCACACACAAATGCACACAAACACACCCATTAATTAAGCACAACCTCAGGTGTGTTTATGTTTCTCTACTCTATGCTTTAACCTAAACAAGGGGGCGTGGGCCACATTTGCATAATCTGAAAGGATTGTTATATTCTGTAGCAACAGGGCCGTTATGGTGACAATGTCTTAAGATAACAGCAACAGATAGCGCGCTATAATGACTGTATAAATGACACAAGCCCATTATCGGCCTATAGAAACTAACAGGGCTTTTGGAATAAGTAGTTTCTGCAAATAAGAACAGAAGGACCAAACAAAGCCTAGCCCTCATTTATTGGCCTAACCGGCTACTCCTGCCACCTAAATGGACCATTAATGTGATGTTGAGGTCACTGAGGTGTGTGTGTGTGTGTGGTGTGTGTTGTGTGTGTGTGTGTGTGTGTGTGTGTGTGTGTGTGTGTGTGTGTGTGTGTGTGCACTAGAAGACATGCTGACATGCTCACTCAGCTGGGAGAGTGGCTAGCGTTAGCATTAGCGAGAAGTGGATCGAAACATGTTCGATGGCTCGGCTGGTTTTTTAGGTGGTCAGCACTTCACCTCGGGGTTATTTGTGGAGAAATGGCTGGAACTACAGCCCCCCGGCACTGGAGAGGCCCTCTTACTCCTCAACGCTCCAGTTTACCACATCTTCTGAGTCCTGAAAGAACCTTGGTCCTTACAGTTTGTTTGTTGTAATATAACACGGTCAGACTTCCTCTCCCAGAGCAGTGTTGGCCTTCTAGTGTTGACTCCCCACGCTGAGAATGCAGGTGTGAAAACCCTCCAAACTAAACCTGCGTTGTGTCCTTTATCTACAGCATGTTTCTCCCTATCTTCTCATGTTTAGTCACCCTAAGGGACCGCTGACCAAGGAGTCCCTCACACCTCAGATAACGACTCCTGCACCTCAGACTGCACTAGCGGAGACCGTAGAGCACGGAGGAGAAGAAGAAGAGACGCAGTATATGGGCAGAGACGCTGCTCCATGTTTCCATGAATTCTATTGACTTTTTATAAAGAGGCTAAAACAAAGGTGTGTGTGTGTGTGTGTGTGTGTGTGTGTGTGTGTGTGTGTTGTGTGTGTGTGTTTGTGTGTGGTTTAGGAGGAATGCTCTGAATACTGTCCCACCCTCTCCCTAAGGTGCTATTATCAACTTAGCTGTTGAGTTTCAAAAGTATTTTTTCAGTTTAGAAAAAACAGAGGTCCTCCCTGTGACTGTCTATTACTCTCTTCTCCTTTACCTAGACATGTGCGTGAACACACACACACACACACACACACACACGGACACACACACACACACACACACACACACACATACACACACACACACACATCACACACACACACACACACACACACACACATCACACACACACACACACATACACACACACACACACACACACACACACACCACACACACACACACACACACACACACCACACACACCAAAGTGTGTGCGCGCACACACAAACACACATTTCCATAGACTCCACCCAATTGAATTGCATATATGCAGAATTGAATTGCATATTGAATTTTGATGGCTTAAAGTAGAAATACAGCTCTTTTTAAAGAAATATTTTTTAAAACACACACACACACACACACACACACCACACACACACGGACACACACACACACACACACACACACACACACACACACACACACACACACATACACACACACACATACACACACACACACACATCACTCACACACACACACATCACACACACACACACACACACACACACACACACATACACACACACACACACAACACACACACACCACACATACACACCACACACACACACACACACACACACACCACACACACCAAAGTGTGTGCGCGCACACACAAACACACATTTCCATAGACTCCACCCAATTGAATTGCATATATGCAGAATTGAATTGCATATTGAATTTTGATGGCTTAAAGTAGAAATACAGCTCTTTTTAAAGAAATATTTTTTAAAAAGCTAACAAATCTCTACTGCATTTCACATACAAACACAGATGTGCCTGTGACTGTAGGAATGACATAAAAGCTTGGACACAAGATATATGACTGTAAACTACATACAGAGTAAAGAGAGATAGAGGCATACAGAGACAAGCACAGACACACACACACACACACACACACAGAGGGAGAGAGCGAGAGAGAGAGACTTTCAAAGGAGTGTAAATACAGAGTGTGTTTTATACATGTGTTCAGCCTTAGGTGGAGTTGAGCACTCTCTTATACACACACACATACACACATCAAAAAGAACAGAGAAAGAGAAACCAATT
>NW_027506911.1:507500-522500 GCF_052324685.1 Brachyhypopomus gauderio | reverse complement strand
GTGTGTTTAGATCGTATGCAAATGCGAACCTCGCAGAACCGACGCCCAAGACACGAGACGGTAGTATGGCCTTTCATTAGCGCCCTCTGTTGACTTTCTCTAAGAACTGCATGTAAAGCCATGAAAGGCATTACATTTGTAGCCTGTCACCTACCTACGTAGTCAGTAAAATACATAATACACACGGAAACATATTGTTATATATTTGAATATATGAGAGAGAGAGAGAGAGAGAGAGAGAGAGAGAGAGAGATGGACAAAGAAAGCCCCAACATCCAGTTCCAAATAAATTCAACTGTGCAAGCTGAAAGAAGTAAATGTAATCCAACAACAATAGGACAGAGAAAACTTTTGATGTTTAATTCATTTCATTAGTTACGCGGATAATAATCCCGCGGGAGACCGCGGCGGTGTGTTTATTTTTAACTTTAATTAAACAGGTATCAGCGCTACTATTACGGGGCCGCGCCTGCTATAATGAGGCTGCGTTATTGCTGCATCGGCGCTTCGTGAAGTCCCGCTAGGCGCGTCGCCGCAGGACTGTCGCCACCCTAATCGATGCTATTGATCCGGGCCCCGCTGATAGGCCAGAATAATGAGGAGACTTTACTCAGATCCGCCACGCCAGCAACCACAGACCACGAAATCTGACTGAATAACTTTACGTGGTGGACTTAGGCAGGCGATCTCTTAATTGAATTTGACAATTATTTTGTACAACTTTGCCCAGCAACAAAACCTGGCTCAACATAAGAAAAGTAGAACTGTATACACACACACACACACACACACACACACACACACACACACACACACACACACACACACACACACACACACACACATATATATATATATATATATATATATATATATAGAGAGAGAGAGAGAGAGAGAGAGAGAGAGAAAGAGAGAGAGTGAGAGAGAGAGACAGAGAGCATGTTTAGTAGAATAGCAAAAATTCTTTGTAGCATAGTATACGTTCTGTTTCTTAACATGTATTAGTTAATTACTCCGTCACCCGTAGTAATAGAGTAATTAGAATAACATTTATACTCTATAACATTTATAGAGTAATAAAGAATAACAGTAATGAAAAAACAGACAGAAACCCAAAGAAAGAAGGAGAGCAGTCTGACAACAGAAAGTAATTTTAATGTTTGTGAATCGCAGTATCCAGTTAAATCATCGTTACATTCATATACATTTAACACATAATTTTGGAAAGAGTAATAGAAACATACATCTGAAATAATCTTTACTTATGGCTTCGGGGTTTACGCTGACAGGACTAAAATTGATCATGATGTCTAGTATTCAAAACAGAGGAGAGAATTAGGGTAGCGGTAAATAGCAAGTGTTAAAATCAACACTCACAGTCCTAGCAGACACACTACGACTGTATGTTATGCATTCATTGGAGCCCAGCTGAGCACTGCAAGTCTTAAATTAATACGTGTGATTTGCCGGTGTAATTCTCAACATATTTCGCATTTTAATGATAGAAATAGTGGCAGGCTAAACAGACATTTAAGACATATATTACAGAGCATTGGTTTAGATTGTTGTGTCACAGACTGATACATTTTGGTATTGTTTATAAAACCTAACATCTCGTCAGTTGTGTCCGTTATTTGACAGCTATCGCTATCTCTAACATTTGTGCCATTAAAATCTGTTGCTTTGAAAGTGTAACTTTACTTCAAGAACATACATAATACAGGTTTATAACTATAATGCCTCAGGTTGCTGTATAGTTCTAATAACTGAGTTCATTTGACAACCGTGAGTACTCCTTACAATCAGTTTAAATATTCAGTAACGTCATAAAACTAGATATGATAGGTTTATTAATGCAGCTCCTTTTAAAATAACAAAAAAGTGAACATTATTTTAAATACACAGAACAGTGTTTCAAAAAGAAAAAGAGACTTAAAGCATTTATATGTCATTTATCAGAGCTGTCTACTGGCACCAGTCCTAACTGGTCAGAACTGTAATGACTGATCATTGCGAGTCATTTGTGGCACATTCGTTCGTTTGTGACACAGTGCTTCCTGGATAGTTGCTGATGACTGCAGTTATGAAAGCATCACACAATAACAATGTCAAACACACGGTTAAAAAGAAAAGCTCAATCAGACAATTAAACCACACCAACTGAGTTATTCACTTCCTGTGTGTGTGTGTGCGCACTTGTGTGGGCACAGGCAGTGAATGAACATGCTGCTACAACACCTGTAAGGGAGGTGTTCAACAATATTTGCTAAAAAGGAATTCATCGAGAAAACAAGGAGAGATGTCAGTGTGACGTCATTTATCTATGAAGAGCACAACAGAAGCGGCCCACAACAGTTCAGAAGGTAGCACGCTAATCTACATAATACAGGCTTGCCGAAGGTTATTACCTCCATCATATGACGTCCACCAGAGCAGGCACATAACCTGTCTACGCCTTCATTTGGCGTGAATAAAACTCTTATTATACATAATGAACCTATTTTAGTGTCCTTGTGTAGTGCTCTTCAGGAAAAATAAACAACCTTAGTGTCGCGAGCATACATACAACGATGATTAAATAATTTACACCCATAATGCTCTTGATACCCTCAGTCAATAGGAAACCAAACAGTGACTGTTCTGGCCAATCAGAAGTTCAGGGTCTCTGACATCATCTTCCACCAGTCCATAAGCTCCTCCTTCTCCTCTTCCTTACGCTCCTCCAGTGACTCCAGCTCAAAGTCGACCTGACAGAGAGCAGGAGCAGGGATAATTAATCATAGTGTGTGTGTGTGTGTGTGTATGGTGTGTGTTTGTGTGTGTGCATGTGTGGGCGTGTATGTGTGTGTGTGTGTGTGTGTGGTGTGTGTGTATGGTGTGTGTTTGTGAGTGTGTGTGTGTATGTGGTGTGTGTGTGTGGTGTGTTTATGTGTGTGTGTGTGTGTGTGTGTGTGTGTGTGTGTGTGTGTGTGTGTGTGTATGTGTGTGTGTGTGTGTGTGTGTGTGTGTGTGTGTATGTGTGCGTGTGTGGTGTGTGTGTGTGAGTGTGTGTGTGTGTGCATGTGTGGGCGTGTGTGTGTGTGTGTGTGTGTGTGTGTGTGTGTGTGTGTGTATGTGGTGTGTGTGTGTATTTACCCGTGTAGCAGTGCCACTGGGCACAGCCACCTTCTTGGTGATGGTCAGATATCCAGGAGCTGATGCAGATATCTTATAGTTACCAGGAACCAACAAGCGCCAGTAATCACCATCCTTAGCTGGAAATACAGAATACAAATAGCTCAAGTACAGATCAGAAAGTAAAATCACATATATTATTAGTCTATAATGAGTCTATATCTATAGTCTATATTCTATAGTCTGTATTTGTCTATCCGCCCGTGGGCTCAGGTACTACCCCATTCAGCCACAAGAGGGCAGATCTCTGTCAGATTCTAAATGAATAGGTGCCTGGTATCTTGTTATTTCTGTAATACTGACATCTTTCAGTACAACCTGCAGTTTCATGCGTGTATAATATATATAAAACAGTAGAGAACAGTAGAGAACACGCATGAATGGCAGTCCTACAGCCAACACTTAACTCTTAACTCTGGTTACAGGTCTTACTGCTACTGCCTCCTAGTGGTCTGGTCTGATTACCACTATGTTACAATATGAATAGAAATATATACATATATGTGTTATATTTTGTAAGTCTTATTATTTTTCACAAGCCATAGTTTTTATTGAATTTTTTATGTGATTTTTGTAGATTGAGGCAAAATATTGCAGTGTAGTTTACAAGAATTTTAAACAGGTTTCAAACAGAAGACTTTCACAGTTACTGTACCAGTACTGTACCAGTATCAGTGCTGTACCAGTATCACCAGTATCTACCGCCAAATAAGTGTGTGTGTGTGTGTGTGTTCGTATGAGTATGCGCACCTGTAGTAATGTCGTGGTCGATGCCTTCCACAGAAATAGAGGCATTGGAGATAGGATTGGCCTGAAGATCACGCACGAAACCTGCCACTCCATGATGCACCTGCAGGATAGAATACACACACACACACACACACACACACACACACACACACACACACACACACACACACACACACACACACACACTCACTCACTCACTGGTAATGCACTTTAAATGGCATTAATAATAACATTCTAATATCCGCAGCAAACAAATGCTTTCAATTCAGTTCAAGCACATCATTTTGAATAGGAAACCACAAATGCAAACACAACAAACTCTCTTTCTCGCTCTCTCTCTCTCTCTCTCTCTCTCTCTCTCTCTCCCTCTCTCCCTCCCATGCACACTCGCACGTAGACGCACCTGCTCTATGTAGTTGATGAGGGAGTTCTGATTCTGCTCCCAGTATGTTTTGAGTGTGTTCTCCAGAGGGAACTTCTCACAGCTTAACTCCAACGTGATCTCAAAACAGTTACTGCTCAGATAGTTAAAGTCCTGCATGCCTGAGAGTCACAGATGCAGACAGAACATAAGGAAAGGAAGAAAAGAGCACTATTTATACATCAGTATACATGATCTTTAGGGACACACTTCATGAGCAGGGGTGTGTTGTAGAACGAGTATCGGTTCATTTTCATTCCCATTATTTCTACAGGTAGAAACCATTTTCTATAATGAAACCCTAAAGTATTCTGCTAAAATGAGATAAAAACTATTCTTCTAAAACAGACCTAGGCTCTGTACACACATCCGGGCCTCTGACTATTTCTGGCTCATGTGAGATCGTTGATAAAGTAGAAGACAAAAGTAAACCTGTAACTATAACACCTATTACAATGTTATGGGTGCACCTAAAACAGGGCTTTTATTTTGAAAGCCAACTGTTTGGTTTTTGCTTTTAAATTTGTGTCTCTCAGTCATTGCGCTTATGTACCTTCACTCAAATGTGTCAGCAAATGTGTTGACGTGTCTAGACGTTGGCACTTAGATAGCCCTTAAATACTGTATGTCAGCTAACGTTAAAAAAGACTGATGTTGAATGCAGATTTTTTAACAAGACATGGACTTCTCAACAGGATTACGATAAGAAACAGAGAAGTACAAGAACTAGACTGATGTAGAGCAGCCTGGGCGTCTGGAGGTTTGCTCGCAAAACTACAAATGCCGCAAGAATTTTTTACAAAGCTGCACTCGTCCAGAGATGCAGCAGTCAGGACCAACTGTGTGATATCACAACACTGCAAGAAACAGTAAGACATTCTCTGAGGGGGAGTTTGTCAAAGAAAGTTTGGAGGACTCTGTAATGCTAAATTGTTCTGAGAAAAAAGGCATTTGCAAATGTGTCCCTGTCCAGGCGAATCGTAACGAGACGGCTTGAGGGGAATTAGTAGCTTCAGCTGCATAACAAAGCAGCTGTGTGTGTGTGTGTCTATGTGTGCGTCTGTGTTATTTGTATCGCCTGTCCCTTGTGTCTTTGTTGTAAGCTGAGTTTAATTCTTGCCCTTTAAGCTTTAGCAAGTAACTGTAGTTACAGTTTTTGACGACTGCTAAGCTGCGTTTGTCCAATCTGTAGTCACATTTTCAAAACTCCAAACACAGTGAACACAACATCAGTTTTCAGTGGCTATACTATTAGTTCAATTCATGTTGTTATGGCACAAAATGCAGTCATTTTACATGTTTTTATAATGCTTACATTTTCTATACACACAAGGTTATCCAATAACAAAATTCTGGATCGTTTTTGTCTTATTTACAATTGCTTGTACACAGCATGCCAAAAATGAAAACCTAAGGTTCAAAACCTTAAATATTGTATAAAATGCCAAGTTCTGCAAAAACAAAGGCAGCTGAAAAGTTATTACTGTTGTACACATTTTTTGCACATATAGATCAATGAAATAAAATGAAGTACAGTAATGTACCGGGTCAGAGAGGAGCAAATATAACGATTTGTCCTGCAATCTCAAGTGCTGGTTTGGTCCTTCACAAATGCCAGATTGGTCTCTATAACAGTGACCTCCTTCTTTGATTTTTGAATGAACTCTACCAACAACTGGTTCCAGAAGCAGAAAGGGAACAGGTGGGAGGAAACACGAGGACATTTGTGATGGGACAATGTAGCATTCTGTCATTCTCATGTCATCACAAACTGGTTTATAGACCATCCAAGAGTGATGTCCCTTTTCCTCCCACCCTACTCGCCTTTCCTCAACCCCACTAAGGAACTTTTTTCAGTCTGGAGGTGGAAGGTGTATGATCATCGGCCCCATGACCAAATGTCCCTCCTGGATGCAATGGATCCCGGCTGCAGAGACATTTCAGCTGAAGACTGCCAGGGGTGAATAAGACATACCAAGCTTTTCTTTCCCTGATGTGATGTGGATGAAAACATGTGGCCAACTGCTGAAGGCCGTTTAGATTAGACCTAACAAGACTGTTCAGTTTTATATTCTGTTTTTCCCCCTTGTGTGGCTTTTTTTGTATATGTGTATTTTTACACATATGGGACCATGGCTAATTATGTTTACAATTACGATAATTATTTTTTGGGTTAGGCCACAATACAGTAATGTCCCTAATACAGTAAAATATACCCTTTACTGCAAAACTGTTACTGACTCCTTTTTTGTCTAATCTACATTCCATATAGTACCTAACAGTAAATATCACTCATTGTGTAGACAGCATTTGAAAAAAAAGTCCAAATGAAGCGGATTACAGTAAAAATGAACTGACTAAGAAAACAACAGATGTTACTGTAAAATGTCTGTTGTTTGCTGGGAGAGGGTAAAACATTACATGTAATACTGTTTCTGTATTGCCATCAAATGTTAGTTTTTTTACAGTGGTTGTGCAGTGATTGACTATGTATCTCGAAAAGAGAATATGTGCTAGTGCAGTGGTTCCCAAACTTTTTCTGCCGTGCCCCCCTTTAGTAGATGAGAATATTTTTGCGCCCCCCCTACACCCCCCCCCCCCCCCCCCCCCCATATTGACTAGGTTGCACCGATTCATGTTTTTCACTTCCGATACCGATTCAGATATCTGAGGCTTTGTATCGGCCGATACTGATCTGATACCCAGTGGCGGACTTAGCAATTTGGGGGCTCAAGGCGAAATTAGGTAGGGGGCCCATCAACATTAATATGCGAGAAATAAGTCAGCTAATCAGGGGGCCCCTACAGTGGGCTGCAGTGGGAGGGGCCCAAGGCAGTTGCCTAGCCACGCCTCTATGCAAAGACCGCCTCTGCCGATACCGATCTGATAGAGTAAAACTGCTGAATCGACTTAAAGCATTTCTTTTTAAACACAGACATACTGAATTACAGGTTTATTGAAAACTCTGTACCAGTATAGCACACTTAAACACACATAAAACATGTAAAAACAACACAACTTGCATTTGTTCAGTCAGTGCAATTATGAATATAACATTGAATGTAAAATAAATAATACCAAAGAACCTGAAACTTACAAAAACAATAGGTTCACAACTTTGGTCAAACATGAAAAAAATAAACTGCAAGAAACCTTTTAAATAGTTCAAGAATTCTAAATATAATTTAAAATAAATAAGGAGATGAAATAAGAGAAACAGCAATACATATGCGGCTAGTTTGCAAGCGCAGACATCACGCAGAGCACAAAGCATGTAACGGCCAGAAATATGTGTACTGTCTCTTTAAGTTGTCTCGAGTTGAGCGCGCGTATGGAATATTGTTTTTTTAGCTTTCCGCCGTAGACCGAGTCAGACCACTGCTCTTTATTTTATTTCTGTAAGTAACGCATTAAATGAGCTTTGGACAACTCACCAGTTCATGTATGAACAGTGAAGTATTGCTGGAGCCCAGGTTTATTTTGGTCAACCAGCAAATAAACGAACTAAGTGGAATACCACCAGCGCGAGTATTAAGGTTGAACTAACTCCGAAAAGCATAGAATTAGACTGCATAGAATTAGACTGAGTAGATCTGTTTTTATGGATCGGTCACATTGTCCCCGATACCCGATCTAGAATTTTTTCAGATATTAATATCGGAATAGGTGCATCCCTAATATTGACACATGTGCACGTTTTACTTTCAAGCTCCGCGCCCCCCCCTGCAATAGCTCCGCGCCCCACCTAGGGGGCGCGCCCCCCACTTTGGGAACCACTGTGCTAGTGTTTGAAAGAATTATTGGATACTGAACCAGGTTCAGGTGTTTTAACAAAGTTGTTTGCATTGTGAAATGCAGAGTTGTTATTTAGTTAAGAAAATGCGCTTTTGAACACGATATTTACTATTTGGCTATTTGTGTGAGGTCAATGTGTTGCTGTGTTTAGAGTTTTGACAATGTATCACAAGTATTGGGAAACGCATGTTAGCAGTCGTCAAAAACTGTAACTGGTTTAACTGTAGTAAAATGTAGTTTGAAGTAACTCAATATACATATAACACATGGGGAAGATATGATCAAGTCTGCCGTGATTCTTGTCAAGAATTTAAAGAACACATCAGAACTGACTGATCAGATTCAAGTGGGTTAAAAATTGCAATGGCACCGCAGGCAAGAGTAGCTTCATGTATATCTGACCTCAAAGATATGTGGGTTGAATAAGAGCTTTGCCCAGGCAAGTGGAGATGTGTGTAAGATTCGCCATGACTCAGCCTGGTCATGTGGGGTTGTAGGCGTGGCTGTATGGGGTTTGTGGGTGTGGTCATGTGGGGTTGTAGGCGTGGCTGTATGGGGTTTGTGGGTGTGGTCATGTGAGGTTGTAGGTGTAGTTGTGTGGGTTCTGTAGGCCGGGTTTGTATGTGTGATTGGGTGGGGTTTGGTAGGCGTGGTCTTCAAGGTCATGTAGAGGTCATGTAGAGGTCATGTAGAGGCCGCACCTCCGGGCACGCTGTACCAGGCCCCCCCGTTGGTGGTGCCCTCCTTGAAGCTGGAGTCATCATCGTTCCTGCGACACGGCGCCCTCTTGGGGTCGGACATGACGGGGTTGTAGCTGGAGTAGGCCCGTGCCAGACTCTTGAACACCAGGTCATCAGGGCTGGCACTGTACTCGTGGGTGGAGCCTGGGTGGGGATGACATGATGCGCGGGAGAGATAGGGGGCGCAGGTGAGTCACTGCACCCTACAAATGTACATACACACACACACACACACACACACACACACACCGACACACACACACAGAGCCTCTACCTATATGCTGCTCTTTTCAGCCCTCCACCCAATAAAAGGTTTTACACACTCACACACACACACACACACACACACACACACACACACACACACACACTCTACCTTACATTTCACAGAAGCTCATAAACAGGGCTGTTAAACAGGTGTCATTCTCTCAAGCAAGGAGGAGAACATTAAACAAAGCTGGAGGTGCCTTAATAGGTACACTACAAGACAGCAGTTTGGAAGACACAGTGTAAAAAGGCTTCATCTGACTCAGAATCAGTTTTTGCTTCTATTCTACATTCTTCTCACCAACCTTCTTTAGCGCTACTGACAGTTTGTCATATTGGAGGCAGCCTTTTATGTCATTTTAGTAAGTATGTTGCTTTTAAGAGTCCTAAATTGGTCCTAAATCTGGTTCTAAATTGGTCTGGCCTTTAATCCAATTAGATGAAGATTCATGTTTATTCATGAATGCTTGTCTTCTTGTTTTGTTGGTTAAAATGGGTAAGCATGTGTGTGTGTGTGTGTGTGTGTGTGTGTGTGTGTGTGTGTGTGTGTGTGTGTGCGTGCGTGTGTATTTGTGTGTATATGTGTTCTTACCACTGTGGGTTTCATTGTGTGCATGTGTGTATGTGCATGTGTATTTGTGCATGTGTATTTGTGTGTATATGTATTCTCACTGGGTTGTATTGTTTGTGTGTGTGTGTGTGTGTGTGTGTGTGTGTGTGTGTGAGTGTGTGTGTGTGTGTGTGTGTGAGTGTGTGTCCTTGTGTGTTCTCAGAACTGTGGGCTTCAGTTTGTGTGTGTTTATGTATGTGTGTTTGTGTGTGTGTGTCTGTGTACTCACCACTGTGGGTTTCGTTGTTTGTGTGTGTGTGTGTGTGTGTGTGTGTTTTCTCACCACTGCGGGTTTCGTCATATGGGTAGTTAGCTACCACGTCCCCTCCATGCAGGTTGGCTGACAGCACGAATGGAATGTCCATGATCCAGTGAATCACTGCCTTGGTCTCTGGAGCGAGCTGTAAAACACACACACACACACACACACACACACACACACACACACACACACACACACACACACACACACACACACATACATACACACACACACAAAACTACCATGATGCACTGGTCTATGGTGTTGTCATGCTTCTCTAAACATCTATGGTATTGTTGTGCTTCTCTAAACGTCTATGGTATTGTCATGCTACTCTAAATGTCTATGGTATTGTTGTGCGTCTCTAAACGTCTATGGTATTGTCATGGTACTCTAAACGTCTATGGTATTGTCATGCTACTCTAAACGTCTATGGTATTGTTGTGCGTCTCTAAACGTCTATGGTATTGACATGCTACTCTAAACGTCTATGGTATTGTCATGCTACTCTAAACGTCTATGGTATTGTCATGCTACTCTAAACGTCTATGGTATTGTTGTGCGTCTCTAAACGTCTATGGTATTGTTGTGCGTCTCTAAACGTCTATGGTATTGTTGTGCGTCTCTAAACGTCTATGGTATTGTCATGCTTCTCTCACCTTAGTGTTTTCATCAACTGCTTTTTTAATGTTCTTCAGCAGGTGGTTGTTAGCTCCTCCCTCTTGTTCATTCATGTAGACGATGCGGTCCAGGTCCGGAAAGTTACGGTTCAGATCGATACTCTGAGCGTTGCTGCGTCCCACGAACCAGTCCTTCATGTCACCAGACTACACACACACACACACACACACACACACACACACACACGTATTTCATAAGAGCCGTTTACTATATCTTCTTTGTAAACTATATTTATAGCTACTAAGGTAAGATAATGTAATATGCAAATTCTTAATATTCTAGTACTCAAATCACTCTTCATAACTCTGATTCTAACTCCTTTCTATTAGAAAACTGTTACAACTATTATTACGATTATTATTCTAGTCATTATTATGACTCACGTAGCAACAGACACAGGTTCAATATGAATATGCTGATAGATGCGTTTTAGACACAAACACGCATAAGTAATTTTAAGAATATGCATATAAGATGCAAATAAGCAGAGACGGGGTGGGGGGGCGGCGACCTGGGAGGCAGCCTTCTCGAAGCCGTCGGGGTTCATGGAGGGCATGATGTGGATGCGGGTGGAGTGCACCAGGTTGATGATGGTGTCGTTGCCGCGCTGGTACTCGTTGCACAGGTACTGGGCCAAGTAGATGAGCAGCTCCCTGCCCACGGCCTCGTTCCCGTGCATGTTCCCGATGTACTTGAACTCCGGCTCGCCTGCAACGTGCACACGCACACGCACGCGCGCACACACACACACACACACACACACACACACACACACACACACACACACACACACACACACATATACATACACTTATAGAGCTGTACTCCAAACCTGAATACTTTACAGCACAAGACAGTTCTGAGTTCCTAAAGTATTCAAGGGTTTATCTTGCAAAGGACATTATAAACGCACATTGGCAAACACGTGCCACGGAGTTCACCTGTTTCACTGACTTCAGTTTTATTGTACACAGATGGCGGAAAGTACACAAACACATGCTGACGTAGAAACAAAGTAAAGCTAACATTTACCCACGTTAATGGAAGAACTGACCATGATTTACCGCTTCTCGTTTTCCCTGTAGTGGAAGTGACTCAAGGTCCACAGAAAATGCTTTGCATTATATTTCTTTACATTACGTACTTTTAATTTAAGTGTAAAAGTGCTGTATTTTATATTACCATTCTTAGATTTTTTAATTTTCTGTATACTATTTAGTGCTGCAGCACTGCAGATTCCCCATGTGGGATAATAAAAGGATATCTTAAATGATCTTATCTTATCTTAAAAAGGTGAAGTTGTATAAAAAATTGTACAGTATAAAATATATAAAATATTGTAGGTAGTACAAAATATTAGCTATATAGATAAAATATTGCACAAGTTACAGTCCATCTTTGGTCTAGAATGGAAGTATTGCCCTTGGTAAAAGTATATTGCACACAGTACACGGATAATTGCACAGATTTCCAAGTTATTGCACATATATAAAGGACTTATTATACATTTGAACAATTTCTGGGTTTATTTGGATCGGACTGTGACTATGTCTGGAGCAGTGCTGGTTATACTGCCTGACAGCTGAAGAAAAGAAGTGTGGTATCTCTCCTTCCAGCACCTCGGGTGGGTCAGCCGGTCACTGAACGAGCTGCCCAGTGCTGCAACAGTCCCATGAAGTGGGTCAGCATTGTTCTCCATCATGAATTATTCCCCAACTGCCTCCACCGAGTCCAAAGTGCAGCCCAGGACAGAGCTGCTGCTATGATGCTGACACCCCAGATGATGATCCCATAGTAAATGGCTGATGCCACCACAG
Source organism: Brachyhypopomus gauderio (assembly GCF_052324685.1). NCBI lineage: Eukaryota > Metazoa > Chordata > Actinopteri > Gymnotiformes > Hypopomidae > Brachyhypopomus > Brachyhypopomus gauderio. Next base: position 509,983 of record NW_027506911.1, on the reverse strand, counting down.
AGTCATAAAAAGAGCTGAGAAGGAGCCCCTGTGTTCCAAAAGACCGGAGCCTCCTCAACAAGTAAAGTCCCCTCCAGTAACGTTAAAATTGGAATAAACATAACGTTCATCTTATACACACTTTGAGGAATACGTGTACCTTATTTTAATTTTCCCCCACTAATCAACTTTGTGATTGGAGTACAGGTCATAGAAAAATACATCAACACTGCCCCTTTCAACTGCTCATGACTGCTAGCGGCTGCTATGTCCTACGACTTCAATATAACCTCTGTACCATTTTATGTAATTGTTATTTACAGCATGTGCAACAAATATGTGAACTAGGTTTGAAAGTTAAAGTCTCGTCATAACACCCTTCTTTGATCAAAAGCAAATATAGAATTTAATATAGAATAATATAGAATATAGATTTTTTTTTCAGGAATACTCTGCATAATACCAAAACAATGTTTTAGATGCTTGAGAAATCCTCATATAAAATATAATTTATGCTATTTCCTATTCATTTACCATTTATTTAATTAAAAAAACTGTAACAAAAAATGTCAGTCATTCTGAAACAGTTAACCTTCCTCACAACCCTCCTTTATTGCTGTTGTTGGTTAACGACCAGCACCGTGTTAACACGCATCTGAATCACAGTGCCGTCCCTCGTGGGTCACGGCCGCTACCTGTTAGCGCTTTCATATACTTCACAGCTGTCTGTAACCATGCCAACTCTCTGGAACTGCTTCTCTGGTGCTCTGAAACTCAACTCCAGTGCTGAAGTTCTCTGGAACGTGGTAGTGGACCTCTGGACCTTACTGTTATTTATAGCTGCTGTCTCGACTGTCTGCAATGGGTCAGGATGACTGCAAGTCCTTCAGTCGGGATCAAGGAACCAGTGAGTCCTGCCATGACGCTGTCCCGCACCAAACAAGAATGCTATGAGGATCCTTCATCTTGTGCTATGTAAGTCCGTCCCAGCAAAGAGTCCAATTTGGTGTCCCCGGTGCTGACACTGCTGCCTACCTGTCTGGATGCGGACGTGCCTGAGGACGACTCACTTATCTGATTCGTTATATTTACTTTCAAAGCTTTAAGTGAATGATCTGCAGGGTGTTTGGGAAATGTAGTTCTAAATCAGATTCGTAATCAACTGCATTGGCTATAATTAAGATCTGCAGGGTGTTTGGGAAATGTAGTTCTAAATCACATTCGTAATCAACTGCATTGGCTATAATTAAGATCTGCAGGGTGTTTGGGAAGTGTAGTTATAATTCTCATTCGTAGTAAGATGTCTTAACTAAAATTAAGATCTTTTACCACCTGATGATGATTTTGAAATCCTGACTATCCTGAAATCCTCATCTTCCTCCTCATTAAAATCATCCTCCTTATTCTTCTTTTGTTCTCACTGCCAAACTAAACAATGAAAATCATGAATCTATTCATCCTTAAATCTGGGTCAACATGGCGCAAAGTGACGTTAAAAAGCTGAATCCCAAAGCTGAAACCCTACAGCACATCATTAAATAAGAATCATCCAGCACCTTCGTCATATATAGTACTGTATTTTGGTATGTGCCTTTGTGGGTTGGAAGCTTTTGTCTGTCGAAACACGGCAGACGAAGTGACAGGGTCCAGAATCGCACTGCTCAAGCATGTCCAAAATAGTCCGGCAAACGTGAATGCACACAAACACACCACATATGCACGTGTGTGCACATGTAACCACAGAGAAACACACACACACACACAGATTGGAAACAGATGGCAAGAAGACTGCTGAATTTAGTAGTGGTGGGGGGGGGGGTTTCCTGCAGGCTTTTTCATGGCCATTTTTCACTTTGCCTGCCTTTAATATTTACGTATCTAGTAATTAAAAGGCTAGACACACACTCAAATGTGTGTGTGTGTGTGCGAATGCACACACACTCTCAAATACAAGTGGGTTTTTGTCATGTCAGAAGTCAGCCTTTGAAGTCTCGGTTTCATTACAGTGAATACAAGCAAACTCTTTAGCAGATGTTGGAGTCAAAGGACTTTCTCCCCAGTCTTATCGTTAGGACATATTTCTTACCCTGTGTGAGTGTGTGTATGTGTAAGTTGCATGTCACACATACACACACTCACAAATGCAGAGTTTAATATGATGCATGTGCATAATCTCTGCACACTTCTTAAGGGCCTGTACAGAGTTTCTGGATTCAATTATCCTGGAGAGAGAGAAAAAAGAATACGCAGTGTGTATAATGATAGACATGATTATGAGAAGAAGCGTAAATCCTGGCTCTTCTGCGACTCGTCCAAAACGCAGCCTGTTTACACACCAGGACAAAGTTCATGGAGCAGACGACGGCGATGCTAGCCTGTCTCCACTGGCCACCAGTGAGACACACAACCGATTTAAGATTTTAGCGCTTACACATCAAGCTCTTCCTAACGAAGATCCAGCGCAACTTTCTGAGCTCTAATGTCCTTTAATGTCCTCTTATGTT